>NC_040039.1:8903261-9062104 GCF_003713205.1 Coffea eugenioides
CTGAGTCCCGGCGAGAGCCGGGCAGGCGGCCCGCCGAACCCTCTGGTTCGCCTTAGGGGGAGGTGGGGCCGTGACACATAAGCAATCTTTTGCATCTCTTTTTCCTCAAAAGCATTCTTGGGACACTGTTCAAGACTAAATTTGTCTTCTTTAGCCACAGGGGTGTCACCTGATTTACAATTTTGCATGTCATACCTTTTAAGAATCTTTTCGATATAGCCGTTTTGTGATAGTTCTAAAATATCCTGAAATCAATCTCGGTGTATTTGTATACCTAACATAAAAGATGCATTACCAAGATCTTTCATCTCAAAATTTTTAGTCAAAAATTTCTTGGTTTCATGTAATAGACCCATATCATTGTTGGCAAGCAAAATGTCATCAACATACAATACCAGAAAAATATACTTGCTCTCACAGAACTTATGGTATATGCAATCATCTACTAAATTCATCTCAAAACCAAATGAGCTAATCACTTGATGAAATTTGAAATACCATTATCGAGAAGCTTGTTTGAGCTCATAGATGAATTTTTTAAATTTGTAAACCATATTTTTTGGATCTCCTGACACAAAGTTTTCTGGTTGCACCATATAAATCGTCTCATCAATGTTACCATTGAGAAACGCTGTCTTTACATCCATCTGATGTAACTCAAGATCGAAATGCACCACTAGTGCCATGATAATTCTAAAAGAGTCATTTGAAGAGACTGGAGAGAAGGTTTCTTTATAGTTGATACATTCTTTTTGTGTAAATCCCTTAGCGACAAGACGAGTTTTGTATCTTTTCACATTGTTTTTCAAATCCCTTTTGATTTTAAATATCCATTTACAACCAATAGGTTTCGCACTTTCTGGCAATGGGACAAGATCCCAAACACCATTGTCCTTCATGAATTTAATCTCCTTATTCATGGCATCGATCCACTTTTGAGAATTTGAACTTTCCATGGCTTGACGGAAGTTGATTGGATCATCTTCCATTAATCCAATGTCATCCTCATGTTCTTGGAGAAAAATAATGTAACCATCTGGCACTGCACTTCTCCTTTCTCTAGTGGATCTTATTAATGGCACTGGTTCTTAGAGAGAAAGAGTTTGTTCTTCTATAACAGTTTGTTCTTCGACATTGTCTTGATTTGTTATGTCATGATCTTGTTCAGGAATAGGATGACACCTGTGGGAATATTAATATATTTCTCTTTAAAGACAATGTCTATTACTGTATTTTCTCCCCTAAACTCGATATTTTCAAAGAACCGGGCATTTCCTGTCTCAAAAATTGATTTGGCTGTGAAATCATAAAACTTGTAACCTCTGGATCTTTCAGAGTATCCAATAAAATAACAACTAATCGTTCTTGAGTCCAGTTTCTTTTCATTTGGCCTGTAAGGCGTTGCCTCAACTGGACACCCCCAAACATGCATATGCTTTAAACTGGGTTTTTTCCCTGTCCAAATCTCATAAGGGGTTTTGATAGTTGCTTTAGTTGGAACTCTATTAAGGATATATGCTGCAGTCTTAAGTGCTTCACCCCAGAGTGACTCTGGTAAAGTAGAATGACATATCATACTCCTTACCATGTCTTTAAGTGTTCTATTTCGTCTTTTAGTTATACCATTCATAGTGAGTGAATCCGGCATAGTGTACTGTGGGACGATACCGCACTCCTCTAGGTATTTAGCAAATGGTCCTGGTCGTTGTTCACCTGAACCATCATATCTACCATAGTACTCACCACCACGGTCAAATCTGACGCTTTTAATTCTTTTGTTGAGTTGATTCTCAACTTCAGCCTTAAAAGTTTTGAACACGTCCAGTGACTGTGACTTTTTAGAAATAAGATATATGTAACCATATCTTGAAAAATCGTCTATGAACATTATAAAATATTGTTGACCATTCCAAGCAGATGTAGGAAATGGTCCACAAATATCTGTATGTATAAGTTCTAAGACGTTTGAGGACCTATTGGTTTCAAATCTTCTTCGATTGGTTTGTTTCCCCTTTATACAGTTAATGCAATCATCAAAATCTGTAAAGTTTAAGGGGTCGAGAATTTCATTTGACACATGTCTTTCCATTCTCCGTTTAGAGATATGTCCCAATCTCTTGTGCCATAATGCAGCTGAATTCTCATTGGTTAATTTTCTCTTTACTCCTCTAGTACTCAAATGTAGAGATTCATTAAATGAGACAATCGTATCAATTAAATATAGATTATCGTAATGCATTAGAGAACCAGAACCAACCAATTTTGAATCATGAAACAATTCAAATTTTTCATTTCCAAATGAACAAAAATAACCAAATTTGTTCAAAGCAGAAATAGAAATTAAATTCCGTCTAAAAGACGGTACAACAAATGTCTCATAGAAATCCAAATAAAATCCGGTTTTTAACAATAATCTAGAAAACTCCAATTGTCTCAACTTGAACTGTTTTGTCATCTCGCCCACGTAGATATATCTTTCATTATCTTTAAACTTTCGACAATTCAGACAACCCTGCATAGACACACTGATGTGAGTTGTTGCACCAGAATCTAACCACCATGTGTGTCTAGGTACCGAAGTTAAATTAACCTCAGAACAAACCAAATTAAGAAGCATACCTTTCTTAGCACGCCAAGCATAATAGTTGGTGCAATGCTTCTTTTGATGCCCTTCAGTTCCACAGAAGAAACAACTATTCTTTTCCTGATCATTTAATTTCTTTTGTTGTTTCTTTTGTGGCGCTGTACCTGCAGCTTCTTTTTCTTTCTTTCTCTTAATTCCCTTACTTTTATGGGTAAAATACAGAAAACCTCCTTGTGGTTTGACTATTTGACACGCTACCTTCTCATTATTTAAAAACACCCACACTACCCCCTCGTACTTTGGACTAAAGTGAAATTTGACCGGTAACCTGTATGCTACCTGCAAGTGATGTATTATTATTTTTTTAATATTTTTTATTTTATTGTCACTTTTTCTTTCAATTTTGGTGCTTTGACTTAATTATCATAGGTATTTTTACAAATTTTATAATTAGTGATGCACTTTTAAAATTTTCTAAAAATTATTCATACCCTCTCACTTTTGCTCTGCTATCTCTCTCTACTGATCCAGTCGCCACCACAACACGCGGCTTTGCCTTCAAAGATTCTTCCAAAACAATGGCTCCAAAATCCAAATTCACCCAAATATCCAAGAAAAAATTTTCATGAATTTCATAAGCTTCCATCATAAAATTCTTGAAAAAGTGGACAAATCAGATGAGTGAAAATGGCATCCCTTTCAAATTGAAACACAAATATTGGGTCTGGCTCAGCTCTCAGCTCTCACGTTTTCGTGCAACTCAACCACTTTTCCCTTCCCACCGCCCACCGTACTAATCCATCCATCCTGAATCACGCACCCTTTATTACTATGCTCCGGTGCCTTCAAGCCTAGATGCATCAAAACATTGCCCAAAAATTTCCCACCCAACTTCCACCCGCAAGCTGCAGAAGTATTCCCTCCTTTTCCCGTATATATCTCAATTTTCAAACCACAAGTCCTACCTCTGGCAGCCAATTTCTCAACAAGCTTCTCAAACTCCAACTTCTTGAAGTTAAACCTGTAGACACCAAATTTTTAAATAATTTGTATGTTGCATCTAATTCATGATTTTTGTTTTAGATTGTCTGCATTTTAGTTGTTACCTTTTTTATTTGTCTTTTATTTGCTAATTATTTTGTCATATTAATTTTGTTCACGTTTTAGTTTTAGTTTTAGTTTTAAGTTTTAACGTAAAATTTGTGAAAAAAAAAGAAAAAAAAGAAAAAAAAGAGGAAATTGATGAAAAATGGAAAATTGTGCTTTGTTGATTTTAGTTTATTTAGTTTCTATCCAATGTTAATTAAATTATTTTTTTTTGTTGTTGTTTTTGTTGTTATTATCAGTTTTATTTAATTAATTTCAAAAAAAAAAAATCAAAAAAAAATCACAATTCCATTTCTGCCGGATCACATTTCCTTTCCCCTCTAAAACACTCAACCTCCTCCATCCGCGATTCATCTTCATTTTCAGCCCCCAACTCCACTCACAATACAAAAAAACATATACATTCCACCAACCACACATTCCACTAGATACCATTTCCAATTCACCACAATATCAGACTTCCATTTTTCATTTTTGCTGCCGTGAGCTGTGAGGGAGCGGCTTCCTTGGAGTTAACGACCGAGAGAGAGAGCCGAGCCTTTGGTTTCCTTCCTTTCTGTCCGTAAACTAGAGAGGGAAGAGAGAGACCTGCGGTTCATTCCTCCTTCCATCCGTGAGTTGGTGAAGGCTGAGAACCAAATTTCCTTAATCCAGCCGCAAGCCAGAGCAAGGGAGAGAGAGAGAGCTAGCGGTCTGCAATTTCTGGACAGCCGAGAGTGGAGGTTTGTTGCAGCTGCTAGTCGTGTGTATTAAGCTTCAAGCTGAGGTAATTTCTGGACTTAGATGAGTTGTTTATGGGTTGATGAAGCTGTTTATAAGCATGCATGTGGGGTTGTACGGTTGGATGATGAACTAAGTTACAAGAAAATCTGATTTTGAAGGAATTGGAACTGTCCGATTGCTTGAGCTGGAAATTTCAGCTTTAACTTACTAAGTTGTGATGATCTGAGCTTAATTGTATGTTTAGCTAATTAATAGCTGGATGATTGAGCCTTGCATGAGGTTAATCAACCTTGTTTAAGCAAGAAAATTGAAGGATTATAAAACCTGGTTGCATGCATGTCAACCGAGAGAAGTTTGGATGAATTTCTGGTTAAATGGTGATTTTTGATGACATTTGAACTTGATTTTGGACCCAATCTGATAGATAGCTCTTTATTTGGTGTTGCATGTGATCTTTATGGCTAGGAATTCGGTTGCATGGCTGGAAAATTTTATTGGAAGTTGCTGGATTGCTAAACCAATTTTCCAGCTTAGCCGATGGAGCTGTTTTGAAAATTGTATGGTATTTTAGTACGAAATCTACCGGAAAGCATTTGATCCTCACTTGGTTGTGTGTTTAGCTAACTAAATACTGGATGATTAATTAGCTGTGTGTAAACCAGAGATTCTGGACTCATGAGTTGTGGATTTGGTTGCTAGACAGATGCTATTTTTGTGCGGTCCTTTTCATTGTCCAAAGCTGTCGCCTTTTGCTGCTGTTTGTTTGTGTCATGGTTTTTTTTGTTGCTTACTTAAATGTTGTAGATTCTGGTTAGCAGGCTGCATGTTCTTGGTTGTTGTTCAATGATTATGCTTACGTTTCAATCTGGAAATGCACAGTCCGAAGTTTACTGCAGAAAAGATAGCTAAAGTTTGCATCTTTTGCTTCTGGATATTCTGGGGGGAGGAAGGCAGGGATGGAACTTATGATTTTGCCGTTTAATCTAAAGTAGATTGGGTTGAAGTGCTGGGTCATTGAGTAAGGCATTTCCAGGTTTCTTTGGGTCATGTAAATGTTTGTAAACATGCTGAATTTGCAAAGAAAAAGCTGCAGAAATTCTTGTTTTTCTTCAAAGTCAATATGTTTTCAAATCATGTCATTCCATTTTTTTTGTTCGAAAGCTGGTTAGATATTTCCCCTACATTTGTTTCAAGTCTTTGTATGTTGGGTTTGAATGATGGGAAATGCGTTGAGTCGTTTTCATGAATGCTTTCTCGGCTGAGTGGGTAAAAAAAATTGCATCAGTTTTGTTCATCAAATGTTTGCATACTTGCCCAGAATTTTGCATGGGATTTTTCTAAGTTTTCTGCCTGCTTGGATGATGGTAATGATGTGGTTTGTTGCTCAGTTCATACATCATATGCATGCCCAAGCCAAAATTCTGGTATTCAGCCTATGTTGATGAGATGATAAGAGAGTTTTTGTTTCTCTTTTTCTGCATTCTTTTTCCAGAATTTGCGTATTATATCTTTCCAAGTTTCTGGTCATTTGATTGTGATCATCATGTAGTTTGTTACTCAGTAAAGTTGTGATATTGAAATGAGGAATATCTAATCAAAGCTGTGAGTTTGAATCAAAAATCTGGTTTGCATGATAAAAATGAAAAGAAATGCCGTGGCTGGAATCTGCTGAATGCATGAGCTTCCTTGTGTCTTTGCATCAGTTTTCTTCTATATTTGGGTTTGTTTGAATTCTGAATTTGTGTGTTATGATGTTTAGATTAGCTTTGAATGTTTGGTTGAAAGATTTTTGATCAAAATTAGTGTTGGAAAGTGGAACAAAGTGCAGCAGTTTTGTTTGTTGGGTTTGTTGCAGAATGTTATCTCACGTGAGTTTGCATTCGTTGCATGCATGGATAATTGCTAAAAATTGCTCTTTAACCCCCCAAGTCCCCTCTTGACTCACTATGGCCCAAGTAATTGGAACACTTAATCAATTCGATCCCTCAAGTTTCTCCATGTTCCACAAAAGCCCAAGCATGTTCTAATTTCTTGCAAATGGGTTTTAGAATAATTGCAATTTGAATTGTTACTTGCCTTTTCCTTTGCCCTTGGACCTTTGAAGTTCCTAAAAGTGTTTGATTAGGCTTGAGTGCTTGGTTAGTGTTCACAATTGAGTCCTTGGTAGCCTCAACTTTGCAACTCGATTGCTCATTTGCTTTCATTTGTTTAGGTGGTGCTTAATGCAAGAATTTAAGAACTTTGTGTTCGAATGAGCTTGTGTTCGCCTATTTTCTTGAATTTTCTGAAATAAATAGGCTTTGGCCTTTTTCTTGCTCTTTGACTTTCAAAGTTTCTAAAATGTTTCAATTGGCTTTGAATGGTTGATTAATGCTTGCAATTGGGTCTTTGGTGGATCCCTTTATTGGAAACTATGTATTATTTGATTTCATTTAAATTGCAATTAGGAGAGTTTTGGTGACTTTGTTATACTTTACTATTTGAGGTACCGTGACCTTTTTATTGTTTTGAAGCCATTTTTCTTTCATTTGGACACCATTCAAAGGGGGCGGTATAATTTCTTTTATCCCTTTTGTGTCTCCTATGTGATCCAATGTGCTAAGTGAGATTTGCATGTCTACTTTGCTTTCCTAGCTTTTCTTTAATTCCTTTTACTTATGTCATTTACTTTTTGTTTTCATTAAGTTATTCTTTTAATGGGGTATGTGTACACCTCTTGGCTTGTAATAGATAGGGCTGTGGCGAGCAATTTGGTCCATTTTCCCTTTCCCCTTTTGTTTTAGTTAGTGAATGTAATAGGTTCATTAGCTTGGTTGCATGCCTACGTGTTAAGTGTTAATTTGCGTTGTTAGGGCCTTGCATCTAGTCGAGCATGCTAAATGTTATGTGCTATGTGTTCATGAGTGTTTGGCATGTCTACTCGCTTTTCATAGCCATGAATGAATGTGATGAATGAATGTACGTTTCCGCTAGTCCAACGCTAGTCGGAATTCATAGAATGGGCTAGTCCAACGCTGGACCCTTAGGGATTTCCCCTCGTTAGTACATGTTTGCATGTTTCACTTCATTTCATGCATTTTTCTTAGTTTTATCATTTTGCATGCCCCTCGAACCCCTTTTCCCCCCATTTTAGGATTTTTGCATTTCATGCTAGTTATAGGGTTCATTTGCTTGAGAGTCCCCTTAAATATGGGATATAGACGAGTGTGGCTTTTTCTAAGCCTTAGCACGCTTGTATCCTCTCTATAAAAGGGCAAATTGAGTCACGATTTAGGTCCCCCCGTACCCAATGTGCATGAATTCCCTAGGCTCATGCATTTTTTAATCCACTCTACCATTTTTTACCCTCATCACACTTTCATTTTTTCCTCCCATTTTGCACACGAGCACCTTTGTGTTTCTTCACTTGCACACGAACACTTTTATCATCACTTGCACACATGCACTTCATATTATCATTTCACATACCGTACCTTGCCCACTCACGTGCACATTTTCCTTTACATTTTTATTGTTTATTATTACTTTTTCAAACTCATGTCCTCACATTGCATACATGCATTCCATTCATTTGCATCCCACTCGCATTATTCGTGACTTCTTCAAAGGATCGTTATTGGGCTTCACAATTAATGTGATTGGTACCACTCAACCTTTGAAGAGAAATTTCCCCCAATACCCCTAGGTCTAGGGTTTGCATTCATGTAGTGCATCCAAATGTAATAAATTCTTTGGTTAAAACAAGAAAATCTTTGATTAAATCATGCAACTAGCCTTGGCTAGGTCAAAGGGGTGCCTTGGATTTTATCCTTGCCTTCCCCTTTGTCAAATGTGACTCCCGAACCTTTTTCTTTGGTTTACGTAGACTAGGAGTCGTTTAAAAAGGGTTTCTCACTACTTTTTCCTATTTTTTTTAAAAAAATACATTTTTTAGGTGACTTGGTACACCTTAACTCATTACCAAGTGGCGACTCCGTATTTAGTTTTAAAAACCCTTTTTAAACTATAATTTTGGGTCAAATCGTCGCATTCTCAAACCCCCATTTAGACCCATTTTTCTTTTAAATCACAATTCATTTTCCAATCACAAATTGAATCGAAAAATACATTTTAAACCATTTATTCATTTTATCAAAAAAATGGGGCGCGACAGTTGGCGACTCCACTGGGGACATTCGAGAGTCCGAGCAAATTTGATTTAATCAACCTTTTTCTTCTTTTAATCTTTTCATATATCACATTTGGGTGTTTAGGATTGCATTTTTTCTTTTATTAGGATTTTTGCATTTCACGCGTATCCAACTACTCCCTCGCTCGTGAATGTATGATTGGTTGATTGGATGTATGTTTACTTACTTACCTCGCGCTCGCATTGCATTTGGGGGGGGGTGTGTGTCACCTTAGAGCCTCACGTTGGTTCTTGATCCCTCCCCTCCAAACGAGCACTAGCATACGTGCATACGCTTTAATTTTTAACCCCTCATTTATTTTTCTTTTAGTGGCTTGTCACGCCACTCCACCCTATTAGGATTTTAGGCGACTCACTTGGACGTGTGACCGTGACACGACGTGTGCGTAGCACGATCCAAGGGGTCACTTAATCTTCCGCTTTAAGCTTTGGGTTAATAGCCTTTAGCTTTTAGTCGAAGATTAAGGATTTTTGATAGATTCACTCAGACATGTGGCCGTGACACGACGTGTGCGTAGCAATGTCTGGGGAATCGTTCGAGCCACCGACAAGGAACCTTGGGAGTGATGACCTTTGGTTTCCAAGTCTGAAGGCTCGGGGACCTATGACCTATCGAGTCTAGATGCATTAGTGAGCCCCAACCTCATGCATCCATTTTAGAATTGCCTAAGGTAGAGTCAACCTTGCCCTAAATTAGGAGACACTATTCACGAGGGGAGGGGTCCAACCCCTTTCTCCTTTTTATTGCTTTACTTCTTTGTGTTGATTTCGTTGCTACAATGTGTTATGTGTATATATCTGGCTGAACTAATTTTTCTTGGTTTTATGACCTCATTGCATTCACAAACCCTAGCAAATAAGAGGTCTGGCATGACCTTCTTTTAGGGCCTACCCGTGTAAACAGGATATTGCACGTTTAAAAGTTTTGGTATATTATGTTCATAAATTAATAATGTCATGCCATTTTAGGCCCACCCTGGCGAACAAAGGGCTCCTTAGGTCAAGTCTCATTTCAAATTGCATGTTTCCCTGCTTTGATAAGAATGACATCATGCATAAGTCTTAGAAAGGGAATGCCACTTAGGGAATCCCACATTAGGGACAAGCCAACCTAAATCCCATGGGTATTTAACCCAATTTTTTGGGATTTGCACGTTTAAATTCCTGTTAACCAGAGAAATGGGACCTGTAGGTAAGGTATCTGACCCCGGTTTTGGTTTCTAGATGGACAATCCTCGCCGAGTGTAACAGATGTTAGTAGTGCCGCCGGAGGTACAAAGATGGCCCACATTACTTTCACCCAATGAGATTAACCAAATAGCCGATCGATTAGGACGCATCGGGGATTTCAAGGACATTAAGTCCGATGGGTATTTGGTAGAGGCTTTGGTGCATCTCTGGGACCCCACTTGTTCTGCTTTTAGACTTGGGAAAAGGGAGATGATCATAACGATTGAGGAAGTTGCCGGATTTCTCAATTTGCCGATCCAAGGAACTGCCGTGATATTTCTGTTAGTATCTAACAAAGATGAATTTTGCCGTTTCACTGGGTTAAAGGAATCAGTACTGCAAGGGGCAGACCAAAATGTAGAGGCGAAGTTCTTATTTGATCGATTCGCATTAAGAGATGGTTTTGAGAGGCATCGAGGGGATTTTTCGTTTACGTCCGAGGAAATATGGGAACGAAAGAGAGTTTGGGTATATGGATTAGTCATGGCTGGAACCTACTTTTTCCCTAGGAAAGACAAAAAGATAGCCTTCAAGTTCACTAAAATCTTGTACGACTTGTTTCTAGGAATAAAAGATAAACAGTGTTCCATTGTTCCAACTATTTTGGCCGACATCTTCATAGCTTGCACTACCTGTCAGAGAGGGGAAAAGTTCTTTTGTGGGTCAAATTTGATTTTACATGTGTGGGGGATGGAGCACTTCATGAGACGACCGTCTATTCCCGAGAGTCTACCAATGGCCGGATATAATTGGGTAATCACACATCACAAGAGGATCAATAGTAGGAGTTCACCGTGTAATGCATCCGAGTTTGTGAACTTTTTAACGAATGTGACCAATCAAAAGGTGAGATGGGTATTGGATTGGACCAATTGTGTCAAGCCTGTCCTTCGCACCAAGGCATCCGAGTTTGTTCCTTTATTGGGTACTCAGGGTATCATGGCATACAATCCAAGAAGGTTCCTCCGACAATTAGGGCGAGTTCAAGATGTGCCGTCTGCAGTTGATCTGACTACATTTACCATCATTTTCGACAAAGGGATATGTCCGAGAGAAATTCCGATGAAGATTCTTCTTGATGAGGCCTGGGAGACGTTGTCCGACGATGAACGCGTCAAGTACGTTCCAGAACTCAAACAAAGGGGATTGACCACTCCGCAATACGAAGACTGGGTAGGAGGATCCGTTGCGCAAGAAATTCAAGATGAGCCATCTGAGGAGGTGAAAAAGTTGAAAGTCATTATCGAAGCAAAGGATAAGGAAATTCTGCAGTTAAGTAAGTCTGTCGAAGCATACAAAGGGATGGCCGAGCAAAGCAAGCAATTGTATGAAAAGGAACGAGGAAGGCGTCAAGAGCTGAAAAGGAAATGTGCAGAATTATATGACCAAACTGAATGTGTTAGAATTCCATATGCTAGGGAAACAAAGGACTCTGTATTAGATAGGTTCAGAAGTTTTGGTAATCTTGTACGGAATCGTCTTCGTGATATGATGTAAATATTGGCAAGTTTATCAATGAAAATGATTTTTCTTTTGCCCTCATTTGGAATTATTGTCAAAAACAGGTTTGTGTTACGGGTCCCATTTCGAAGGTGTTGCATCATGCTAGGCCTACCCTTGGCACAAAAAGGGCCCCCAAAATAGGACATGCATCCGAATTGTTTGAATAATTACTAACTCATGTCTTTTTCTTTTTTTTTCTCTTTAAATTGCAGAAATTCAGTAATCATTGGTTTATCTAAAGAAGTCTTTTGCATTTTCAGGTAAATTTCAAAATAGCTTTTCGGAAAAGCCCCATTATTACGCGATCCCGAAGTAAAGCCCAAAGGAATCGTGTAGACATGAGTACTCAACCAGAATCATCCGATAAGGCCGTTGCAACTACCCAGCCGGAAGCTGCAAGTCCTGGGGTTCAGTTGACAGAGTTACTCACAAAATTTGGGGAAATGGCATCGGAAATGGCCGCTCAGAAGAAGTTGATTGATGAGCTCGTTAGTAGTGGAGTGCAACCTGTGCCTGTGCCCACTACACAACCACAATCCGAACCATTTGTTATTCCTCCATTTCAAACTACGTTTGAGGGAACTGTAAACCCGTAATATGCTTTTACTCAAAATCCTCCTTTCTACCCTCCTTATGGTCAAGGATTTCAGCCTCAAGGAGATCCAAATATACATCTGAACCCACCAGTTTTTTATCAGACTACCGCGGAGCCCGTTGTGCCGGAGCACACTTTTCAAAATAAGCTAGAAATGGGAGAGTCGTCTGCCCAGATTGATATGAAGTTACTTAAACGCTTGGATCGTTTTGATGAATTTATCCGGAAAAGCCAAGGTTCAAGTAAACAAGGGGTGTTGGATTATGATGATTTGTGCCTGTTTCCGAACGTGCAACTGCCGGTGGGGTTCAAGACTCCTAAATTCAACAAATATGATGGAACAAGCAACCCTAAAACACACCTGTGTTTGTTTGCTAACAAGTTGGGCAAGCCAGTGGATGACGAGAATTTGCCGTTGAGATTATTTCCAGAAAGCTTAGAAGGGGATGCTCTCGATTGGTATTCCAACCTAAAGCCAGAGGAAGTGAAGACCTGGCTCGATCTGTCCAATGCCTTCATCAGACAATATGAGTATAACTGTGAGCTGGCACCAACCCGAATTACTTTGGAAGGAACGAAGAGGCGACCATCTGAAGATCATAAGACATATGCCAAGAGATGGAGAAAGATAGCTGCGAAAGTGGAGCCTCCGATGACTGAGGATGAAATTATTCGCACATTTATAAAGGCACATGACCCGCCATATTTCGAAGAAATTTTCCGTATGACTGGTTGTTCTTTTGCTGCAATTGTGAATAAACTGGAAGAATTTGATGACTTTGTGAGAGCCGGAAAAATTGTTAACGTCTCTGCTCTGAAATCCCAGTTGGATGCTTTACAAGGTCAAGGAAGCAATGTGAAAAAGCCGCCGTTCAAAAAGAAAGAGGGGGATGCAACCTTTATTTGGAACCAAAACCCTTCACCCAGACCCCGATATCAACACAATCCAACCTACCAACCGCCTTACTCTTATTATTCAAACTCACATCCTGTATATACTACCAACATCCACCCCCCTCGACCTCGCCCAAGCTATCCTAACCCACCTTCAGCCCCTTTTCAAATTTCCCAACCAAATCCACCCCAAAACCGACCTCACCCTCCATATAACCCAAGATTTCCTCCACCAAATAGACCTAGTTACAACCATCCTCAACCTCCTGAACCTTACAACCGATCACCTAGCCGTACATTCACCAATTTAGGCAGGCCTCTGGACCAATTGTATGACCAGTTGAAGGCCGCCGGGAAAATTGGTACAGTACCCCCTCCTACCTACCCATATGGCATGCCCGCGTGGTATAATCCACAAGCTGTCTGCGCTTATCATTCTGGGGCCCCCGGACATGCCACCTTTGATTGCAGGGCGCTTAAGCATAAAATCCAAGATATGGTTGAAGCCGGGGAGATTGTGATCCGAAAAAGGGAGACACAAGGGCCGAACGTAAATAGGAACCCTTTACCGGAACATGCCAATATCATTGGGGTTATTCTGGATGATACGGAGTATGTGGAACCAGTCAGAGAATTGGCAAGGGAAACTGAAGTGTTTGGGGTCACAGACCAACCCTTTGTCATAGAATTGCCACTTGAAGAGGACAAAAAGCCCTTTATTTTGGATCTCACGCCAGCCGAGAGTGAGGCTTTGGAGCCGGTGGTTATTGAATTCCCGCAGCAAGAGCCTGTTTTAAGCATGCAACAAGTGCCATGGAATTATGATGAACCTGACGTACAGATTGGGGAAAAGTCAATTGCTAAAAAGGAAGAAGTGTCAGCAGTCACCAGATCGGGGAAGGTTGCAAGTCCATTTGAAGCTACCATTCCGATTCAAGCAAATAACTCCGAGCCGCCCGTTAAACCAACAATCACCGAGAGAGAAGCCTTGGATTTCCTTAAGAGACTTCAGAGAAGTGAGTACAATGTAGTTGAAAAGCTGAGCAAGTCGCCTGCCCAGATATCCATGTTAGATTTACTCTTTTCTTCAGATAGGCATAGGGACGCGCTGATCGAGGTGTTGACCAAAGCTCAAATCCCTAAGGACATTTCAGTTGATAATTTCTCACATGTGGTTGGGAACGTATTATTCACCAAACAAATCACTTTCTCTGACGAGGAATTGCCGGCGGAAGGCATTGGACATAACAAGGCCCTGTACATAGTTGTGAGGTGCAACGGAAAAATGCTGCCGAAGGTATTGATTGACAATGGATCCGCTCTTAATATCTGTCCCTGGAGCACCTTGGAAAAGCTAGGATTGCAAGACGTCAAGCTGAGGCCTTCAGGGACCATAGTCCGAGGTTTTGATGGAGCGCAAAGAGAGCCAATAGGAGAAATTGATTTAGTAGTTGAAATGGGGCCCGCCCAGTTTCAAATAACCTGCCAAGTCATGCACTTTCCTAGTGTTTACAACGTTTTGCTTGGCAGGCCATGGATTCACAAGTCTGGGGCGGTGCCTTCTTCATTGCATCAATTGCTGAAATTTGTAGTAAATGACAAGCTGATAACTATATTTGCCGAAGAGGATTGCCTTGTAATCACCGATTCCGAGTCCAAAGAAGAGGGTAGCCGAAGCTCCACAGTGACCCCTCATAGCACATCTGATATTGTCTCCGTCAGTTGGATAACAAAGGAGGAGCAAGCTCTATCAAGGGCCAGTGTCATGATGGCTAAGGAGATGATCCGCGGAGGCTATGAATTTGACAAAGGGCTGGGACGAGATCTGCAAGGAATTTTAAAGCCAGTGGAGATTGTGAAGAAAAATGATTCGTTTGGTTTGGGTTTCCGACCAACTGCTAAGGACATTAGAGAGATGAAGGAGCGCAAGAAAGCGGAGAAGGAAGGAAGGCAAAGGGCTCTTGACATTCCACCCCTGCAATATACTTTCCCACGACCAGCCGAGGTGATCATGTCAGAAATCAACCCAGTTGACGAAATTGAAGCAAGTTTGGCCCAATTGTTCGTTGGGGCAACATTTGAAGATAGTGTTCCGAGCGAAGCTGAATTTCCTGACATCCTCGATGGATCAATTCCCAACTGGACAGCCGAGGCTCTGCCCATTCGAAAGGAGTTTCGGTAAACTGAAAGGGGTTTATCATTCATGTGAATTCATGAAAATACTTTTGCATCTGTAAATAGCCAATGAAAACAATTTTACTTTTGACTAACATTTGCACATGTAAATATTGTTAAGTTTTCATTTCCATTTGCTTTCAATCAAAGGCTTTATAGAAAGTGCACAAGTTTTTCTTGTCATGTTGTGTTGTTTATTCGCTTGTTTATATTATATTGCTTGTTCATTTGTTTGTTGTATGCTTATCTGCTTATTATCCCACATTCGTTAATTCTTTCAGATGGCCAAAAATAAAATTATTTGACCCTTTGGATATCACAATTCTAGAATTCAATAACGGCAATCTCTATATCACTCATGACTTGGAGGTCTGTGAATCCGAACTCCAAAGCGAGAGTGATAATGAGGAGGTATTCGATTCTTTTGCAAAGGACCTTGAACAATATGAGGAAAAACCAAAACCGAACCTGGAAGAAACAGAAAAGGTTAACATTGGCACTGAGGATGAAGTTAAGGAGGTGCAATTTAGTATTCATTTGAGTGAAAGACAGAAAAATGAGATGCTTGAATTCTTGACCATGTTCCAGGATGTATTTGCGTGGTCCTATGATGATATGACTGGCATTTCAACTGACGTGGTAGTGCATAGGTTACCCACAGACCCTTCTTTTCCACCCGTAAAGCAAAAACCCAGAAAATTCAAACCAGATATGAGCCTCAAAATAAAAGAGCAAATTGAAAAATAACTCAAAACCAACATTATCATTGTTTCCCATTACCCAATTTGGCTTTCGAATCCAGTCCCTGTTCCAAAAAAGAATGGAGAGGTGCGAGTTTGCGTTGATTATAGAGACCTTAATAAAGCCAGTCCTAAAGATGATTTCCCTCTACCAAACATTCACATTCTCTTAGACAATACTGCCGGACATGAGATTGAATCCTTTTGCGATTGTTTTGCTGGCTACCACCAAATTTTGATGGCAGAAGAGGATAGGGAGAAAACTGCTTTCATTACCCCTTGGGGTACCTTTTGCTACCGAGCCATGCCTTTCGGTTTAAAGAATGCTGGAGCAACGTATCAGAGGACCATGACAACCCTATTTCATGATATGATCCACCGGGAGATGGAGGTCTATGTGGATGACATCATAATCAAGTCTAAGAGGGCAGAGGACCATTTGGTTGATTTGAAGAAGTTATTCGAAAGATTGCGGAAGTACAATTTGAAGTTAAATCCTGCGAAATGCGCCTTTGGAGCACCTGCGGGTAAGCTGTTGGGATTCATTGTTAGCAAGAAGGGCATAGAAATAGATCCGGCGAAAATCAAAGCAATTCGAGATATGCCAGTGCCGAAAACTCAGAAGGACGTGAAAAGCTTCTTAGGGAAGATCAATTTCATCGGGAGGTTCATCGGCCAATTAACTGCCACATGCGAGCCATTGTTCAAATTATTAAGAAAGAATGTACCGTTGTATTGGAATGAGGAGTGCCAGCAGGCTTTCGACAAGATTAAAGATTATTTGTTGCATCCACCAGTCTTAGTGCCGCCCAAACCAGGCCGACCTTTGATTATGTATTTATCTGTACTCGATGGAGCAGTAGGGTGTGTTCTAGGTCAGCACGATGACTTTGGAAGGAAAGAACAAGCCATTTACTATCTAAGCAAGAAGTTCACGCAGTATGAGGCTAATTATTCATTCATTGAGAAAAGCTGTTGTGCATTGGCCTGGGCATCCCAAAAATTGAGACACTACCTGTTGAGCCATACCATTTATCTTATTTCCCGATCTGATCCTTTGAAGTATCTTTTGGAGAAACCGATGTTAACCGGACGCCTGGCCAAATGGCAGATAATTCTCTCAGAGTTTGATATTGTTTTCACTTCACAAAAGGCGGTCGAGGGGCAAGCTATAGCGGATCATTTGGCGGAAAATCCAAGGGATGATGATTATCAGCCACTTCATACGTATTTCCCTGATGAGAAAGTTTTATTCGTAGGCGCTACAGATGATATAAGTGAACAAAGCCCTGAATGGAGGCTTTTCTTCGATGGAGCTTCGAATTCCCTCGGAGTTGGAATTGGAGCTGTTCTGGTTTCACCCGAAGGGAAACATTACCCTGCCGCTGCCAAATTGCAATTTGCCTGCACAAACAACATGGCTGAATATGAAGCTTGCATTTTTGGTCTCAAAATGGCTTTGGAAATGGAAATCAAAGAGTTGATAGCTTTCAGCGATTCAGATTTGCTTGTGCATCAAACCTTGAAACAGTGGATAACCAAAGATTCAAAAATTCTGCCCTACCATTGCAGTCTGCTTACTCTGGCCAAGCAATTTCAAAATTTGGAGTTCAGACATCTTCCACGTGCCCGGAACGCATTTGCCGATGCTTTGGCCACTTTAGCTTCTATGACCCGATATCCTGATGAATTGAGGATCGAGCCAATTCCGATTCAACTTCAAGACAAACCTGCCCACTGTTGGGTTGTAGACAAGTCCTCCGATAATGTTCCGTGGTATACTGATCTCAAGGAGTTTCTCAAAACAGGGTCTTACCCTCTACATGCTGGTACAAAAGACAAGAATTTTCTACGTAGAATGGCTTCAGAATTTTTCTTAAATGGAGAAGTGTTGTACAAAAGAACTTTGGATTTGAACCTTTTAAGGTGCATTGATGAAGATGAAGCTCAATATATGATGAAGGAAGTGCATAGTGGCGTTTGTGGACCTCACATGAATGGCCATTTGCTAGCGAAGAAAATCATGAGAACCGGATACTTCTGGCTTACTATGGAGCATGATTGTATAGATTTTGTCCGGAGATGTATAAAATGCCAAATGCACGGTGACATTATACGCGTTCCACCCACTGAACTGCATAGCATGACCGCCCCATGGCCCTGTTCAATGTGGGGTATGGACGTGATTGGTACAATCGATCCTCCCGCTTCAAATGGACATCGATTTATATTGGTGGCGATCGAGTACTTTACCAAATGGGTTGAAGCAGAGTCATTCAAACATGTCACGAAGAAGGTAGTGGCCAATTTCCTGAGAGATCACATCATCTGTCGCTTTGGAGTACCCGAAACGCTTATCACGGACAATGCCAAGAATCTGAACAATGACATGGTAGATGGACTATGTGAGCAGTTCAAAATCAAACACCGCAATTCTGCCATTTATAGGCCTCAGATGAATGGAGCTGTAGAAGCCGCAAATAAGAATCTGAAGAAAATTATCCGTAAAATGACAGAAAAGCATCGCGATTGGCATGAAAAGTTGCCTTATGCATTGATGGCGTACCGGACTTCTATTCGGACATCGACTGGGGCAACGCCATATTCACTTATGTATGGGATGGAAGCTGTATTACCAGCTGAGGTTGAAATTCCGTCGCTACGAATCCTTATGGAAGCTAAATTGGAGGAGGCCGATTGGATCAAGCAGCGCCATGAGCAATTGACTTTGATAGATGAGAAGCGATTCAATGCTATCTGTCATGGGCAATGCTATCAAAAACGTGTGGCCCGAGCTTACAACAAAAAAGTCCATCGGCGGGCATTTGAAGAAGGTGATAAGGTACTGAAGCGAATTTTGTCAATGCAAGATGAAGCTAAAGGCAAGTTCGCTCCAAATTGGCAAGGGCCGTTCATTATCCAAAAGGTATTACCTGGCGGAGCTCTTATTTTGGCGGAAATGGATGGACGGGTTTTCCCTCAACCCATCAACTCAGATATGTGCAAAAAGTTTTTCATTTGATCATGCAAATTTTCTTTAGAAATTCATGCAAATGGCGAAATGCAAGTCAGGCCATCTTCTTTTACACTAAAAAACATTTTATCTCTACTTGTCCCCTTTGAGCCATCAGAATTGACAAATCTCGTTTGATAACCCTTGAGAATTGCAAACCCCACACTGGGGCAAATTTGTTTCGAAAAAAAAAAAACCTACACTGGGGCAAATTTAGTTTTCAAAGAAAAATGCAAAAAGTGAGGAAAATACAATGAAAAATGCAAAGAGAGAAAATCTGATCAAACTGGGGCAAATTTTCCTCAGTTTCGGAGTTGTTCTCAAAAGGGTGCAATCTCAAGTTATTTCACCCCTCGTATCAAATCTGCTTTCAAGCCTCAACCTTTCTTGAAAAACACCCCACCTGACCTCATTACAAAAGCCCAAAGTCCTGGTTTTCGTCACTTGCTGCATTTCTATAAGAAAATTTGTTAATCAACTGGCAGGTGATGTCCGTAATGTCTTCGCCTAATTTTACAAGGGAAGTACATTTTACTGATGCCAGAAATCTTTAATTCATGTTTCTGAGTCGATCATGGTCGAGATATTTCATTCTTCTTTAGGTGAAAACCCGAAGGGGCACCTCGAAAGAAAAAGAAAAAGAAAAAGAAAAGAAAAAAAAGGAAAAAGGAAAAGAAAAAAGAAAGAAAAGAAAAAGGAAAAGAGAAAAGAAAAACAACAAAAGGGGTGGGGGCAACCTTGGTGAAAACCCGAAAGGGCGCCAAGGTAGGTTTTCTCAACAGACAAGCTCAAGAAGGAACAGCCGGTGACCTGGTTCATTTGGGGTTTTCCTCATATTTGTGATACTTCTGCCAATATCGGATTCCGAAGAGAAAATATCCAAAGTTTTGAATATGATATTCGTTGGTTAAATTTGTATTTGTTCTTTACAAATATTCTTTTGCAAAATGTATCTTTATAAACCTCTTGGTTATTCTCAAATTATTTGTGTATGAATGCTTATGATTGTCTACATTCTTTTGCATGCTCATCTTTGCCTAACATAGGAAATCATCTTGCATATACATTGATTTTTATATGACTAATTTTCATGCATCATTCTTTCACCATTAAATTCAAATGAATGATAAATCCTGAGGTTTGTGCAAAGATAGGGGATTTAATCATCAGTTACAGGGAGTAACATACAACAAAGCTACCACCTGGATTGGGTGACGTGGTAAATCTGCATTTTATCAGTCTCAGAAATTGAAAGGTTTAAGGCAGACGCCGCCGAGCCGAAATAAAAGCATCATAAGACTCATGTTTACACGACTCTCAAGGCAAACCGGATCAAATAATGGTGGCAAGCCCATTATTTCTTCTTTTCTTGCAGGAATGTTGCATTTACAAACAAAAGCAGCCACTCTCTTTTTGGCACCTAAACCGATGTCAGACAAAGCTTCCCAGTAAACAAGGATCGATGTTATTTGCAAGACTCGATCATAAGAAACAGCATCAGCTATCGTTTCAGTCACAGAAATCCAAATTTCCCTCTTGGTACAAAAGTTGAACTATTCTCAGGTAAAAAAAAAAAAAAAAAACTTAATTCATTGTTTAAACTTCCCCAGTGAAGTTTCGTTTTAAATTCCTGTTCGGGTCAGTCCCGTTTTAAATTCCTGTTCGGGCCAGTCCCGTTTTAAATTCCTATTCGGGTCAGTCCCGTTTTAAATCCTTATTCGGGTCAGTCCCGTTTTAAATTCCTGTTCGGGCCAGTCCCGTTTTAAATCCTTATTCGGGTCAGTCCCGTTTAGTCCCGTTTTAAATTCCTGTTCCCAGTCCCGTTTTAAATTGTTCGGGCCAGTCCCGTTTTAAATTCCTGTTCGGGCCAGTCCCGTTTTAAATCCCTGTTCGGGTCAGTCCCGTTTTAAATTCCTGTTCGGGTCAGTCCCGTTTTAAATTCCTGTTCGGCCAGTCCCGTTTTAAATTCCTGTTCGGGCAGTCGTTTTAAATCCTTATTCGGGTCAGTCCCGTTTTAAATTCCTTATTCGGGTCAGTCCCGTTTTAAATTCCTGTTCGGGTCAGTCCCGTTTTAAATTCATGTTCGGGCCAGTCCCGTTTTAAACCCTTATTCGGGTCAGTCCCGTTTTAAATTCCGTTTTAAATTCCTGTTCGGGCAGTCCCGTTTTAAATCCTTAATTCGGGTCCAGTCCCGTTTTAAATCCTTATTCGGGTCAGTCCCGTTTTAAATTCCTGTTCGGGCCAGTCCCGTTTTAAATTCCTGTTCGGGTCAGTCCCGTTTTAAATTCCTTGTTCGGGTCAGTCCGTTTTTAAATTCCTGTCCGTTCAAATCATTTTGCAGCCGAATAACACAGGTAAGTATTTGGTGTCTACTTCTTTGTCTCAAGTTTTTTCAAAACTCAAACAAAGAGGGGCAAACTGTAGACACCAAATTTTTAAATAATTTGTATGTTGCATCTAATTCATGATTTTTGTTTTAGATTGTCTGCATTTTAGTTGTTACCTTTTTTATTTGTCTTTTATTTGCTAATTATTTGTCATATTAATTTTGTTCACGTTTTAGTTTTAGTTTTAGTTTTAAGTTTTAACGTAAAATTTGTGAAAAAAAAAAGAAAAAAAAGAGGAAATTGATGAAAAATGGAAAATTGTGCTTTGTTGATTTTAGTTTATTTAGTTTCTATCCAATGTTAATTAAATTATTTTTTTTTGTTGTTTTTGTTGTTATTATCAGTTTTATTTAATTAATTTCAAAAAATCAAAAAATCACAATTCCATTTCTGCCGGATCACATTTCCTTTCCCCTCTAAAAACACTCAACCTCCTCCATCCGCGATTCATCTTCATTTCAGCCCCCAACTCCACTCACAATACAAAAACATATACATTCCACCAACCACACATTCCACTAGATACCATTTCCAATTCACCACAATATGAGACTTCCACTTTTCATTTTGCTGCCGTGAGCTGTGAGGGAGCGGTTTCCTTGGAGTTAACGACCGAGAGAGAGAGCCGAGCCTTTGGTTTCCTTTCTTTCTGTCCGTAAACTAGAGAGGGAAGAGAGAGACCTGCGGTTCATTCCTCCTTCCATCCGTGAGTTGGTGAAGGCTGAGAACCAAATTTCCTTAATCCAGCCGCAAGCCAGAGCAAGGGAGAGAGAGAGAGCTATCGGTCTGCAATTTCTGGACAGCCGAGAGTGGAGGTTTGTTGCAGCTGCTAGTCGTGTGTATTAAGCTTCAAGCTGAGGTAATTTCTGGACTTAGATGAGTTGTTTATGGGTTGATGAAGCTGTTTATAAGCATGCATGTGGGGTTGTACGGTTGGATGATGAACTGAGTTACAAGAAAATCTGATTTTGAAGGAATTGGAACTGTCCGATTGCTTGAGCTGGAAATTTCAGCTTTAACTTACTAAGTTGTGATGATCTGAGCTTAATTGTATGTTTAGCTAATTAATAGCTGGATGATTGAGCCTTGCATGAGGTTAATCAACCTTGTTTAAGCAAGAAAATTGAAGGATTATAAAACCTGGTTGCATGCATGTCAACCGAGAGAAGTTTGGATGAATTTCTGGTTAAATGGTGATTTTTGATGACATTTGAACTTGATTTTGGACCCAATCTGATAGATAGCTCTTTATTTGGTGTTGCATGTGATCTTTATGGCTAGGAATTCGGTTGCATGGCTGGAAAATTTTATTGGAAGTTGCTGGATTGCTAAACCAATTTTCCAGCTTAGCCGATGGAGCTGTTTTGAAAATTGTATGGTATTTTAGTACGAAATCTACCGGAAAGCATTTGATCCTCACTTGGTTGTGTGTTTAGCTAACTAAATACTGGATGATTAATTAGCTGTGTGTAAACCAGAGATTTGAATGAAACCAAAAAATTGCTGCATTTTTCTTCTTACTGTTTCTTTCCGTGGCTGTTCTCTGCGCTTGCATGCTTAATTCTGTGTGGAAAGGAAGAAGTGGAAAGTTTAGTGTTGAGTTCATGTCTTTGGGTCAAAAAGACATTTGAATCATGCCCAAGTACCTGCTGGAAAATGCATATTCATTTTGCTGCACCAGAAATTTACGGTTGTGTCTTGCTATTTTCTTCCATTGCGGTTCCAAACTTTGCTGTTTTTGTTAGATAGTAATTCCAGCCTTGACCGAAAGTTGTAGTTTGTATGCATGAGAAGCTTAACAGGATTTTGAGCATGGGTTTGTGATTCGAAATGCTTGAGTGCAGCTTCCATGCGAACTGCCTAAGCTCAAAAGATTTGTTTGCTGAAGTTTCAAACCTTTGATGTTTTGCTAATTTTTCTGTTTGAATGAAGTTGCTAATTTTTCTGTTTGTCTGAATAAAGTTGCTAAGTTTTCTGTTTGTTGGGTCTGAATGAAATTGGTTGGTTTGGAAAATTTGATCACGGTTGTGATTAAGAAGCTTGAGCTTGAGAAGAAAGTGCAGCAGTCTTCGGTTGCTAGTGTATGTGAAGTAATTGCAGAAACTTGTTTCATGGCTATTGCATAGAACTTGCATGTTTTTTCCTTCTAAGTTTTCTACCTGTTGAGGTGATGGTAATGACATAGTTTGCAGCTTAGTTAAAGCTATGTATGTGAACTTGAAATCTGATTTTTGGAAATAAGATGTGAGTTTGAGTTGGGTTTCGTTTTGAGCAAGCATAAGAGAAAATGTTGCAGAAATAGATTTTCTTACGTGAGTTGCATGAGCTGCATGAAAAACCAAAAGAAAAATTGCACTTCGGCCCCCCAAGTCCCCTTTTGACTCACTATGACCCAACCAATTGAATAATTTAATCAATTTAATCCCTCAAGTTTCTCCTTGTTTCACTATGACCCAACCAATTGAATAATTTCATCAATTTGGTCCTTGGCAGCTTTAATTTTGCAAGTTTTATTGCTTGTTTGCTTCAAATAATTACCATGCTTTGTTTAAATTGCACTTCATGCATGAATTTAAGAGCTTTATGACCATGTGAGCCCGTGTTTGTATGTTTTCTTTAATTTTCCCAAATAAAGTGGTACCTTGACCTTTCTATTGTTTTGAAGCCATTTTCACTTCATTTGATTACCATCGAAGGGGAGGTATATCTAATCATTTATTTCTTACTTTATTTGACTCTACGTGCTCCTATGTGTTATGTGTGAATTTGCATGATTAATTTGCTTTCCTTGCCTGTCTTTAACTCCTTTACTTTATTTACTCTTGCTTTTAGTAAGTTATTCTTTATGGGGTATGTGTACACCTCTTGGCTTGTAATAGATAGGGCTTGGAGGAGCATTCAATGAAGACCTATCGAAGACGTGTGCCTAGCTAGCAAATGTAATAGTTAGGGCTTTAATTGTCTTATGTGTCTTGCATGCTTAGTTGTTACGTGTTAATTTGCTTTATTAGGGCCTTGCATCTAGTCGAGCATGCTAAATGTTATGTGCTATGTGTTTATGAGTGTTTGACATGTCTACTCGCTTTTCATAGCCATGAATGAATGTGATGGATGAATGTACGTTTCCGCTAGTCCAACGCTAGTCGGAATTCATAGAATGGGCTAGTCCAACGCTGGACCCTTAGGGATTTCCCCTCGTTAGTACATGTTTGCATGTTTCACTTCATTTCATGCATTTTTCTTAGTTTTATCATTTTGCATGCCCCTCGAACCCCTTTTCCCCCCATTTTAGGATTTTTGCATTTCATGCTAGTTATAGGGTTCATTTGCTTGAGAGTCCCCTTAAATATGGGATATAGACGAGTGTGGCTTTTTATAAGCCTTAGCACGCTTGTATTCCCTCTATAAAAGGGCAAATTGAGTCACGATTTAGGTCTCCCCGTACCCAATGTGCATGAATTCCCTAGGCTCATGCATTTTTAAATCCACTCTACCATTTTATACCCTCATCACACTTTCATTTTTCCTCCCATTTTGCACACGAGCACCTTTGTGTTTCTTCACTTGCACACGAACACTTTTATCATCACTTGCACACATGCACTTCATATTATCATTTCACATACCGTACCTTGCCCACTCACGTGCACATTTTCCTTTACATTTTTATTGTTTATTATTACTTTTTCAAACTCATGTCCTCACATTGCATACATGCATTCCATTCATTTGCATCCCACTCGCATTATTCGTGACTTCTTCAAAGGACCGTTATTGGGCTTCACAATTAATGTGATTGGTACCACTCAACCTTTGAAGAGAAATTTCCCCCAATACCCCTAGGTCTAGGGTTTGCATTCATGTAGTGCATCCAAATGTAATAAATTCTTTGGTTAAAACAAGAAAATCTTTGATTAAATCATGCAACTAGCCTTGGCTAGGTCAAAGGGGTGCCTTGGATTTTATCCTTGCCTTCCCCTTTGTCAAATGTGACTCCCGAACCTTTTTCTTTGGTTTACGTAGACTAGGAGTCGTTTAAAAAGGGTTTCTCACTACTTTTTCCTATTTTTTTTAAAAAAAATACATTTTTTAGGTGACTTGGTACACCTTAACTCATTACCAAGTGGCGACTCCGTATTTAGTTTTAAAAACCCTTTTTAAACTATAATTTTGGGTCAAATCGTCGCATTCTCAAACCCCCATTTAGACCCATTTTTCTTTTAAATCACAATTCATTTTCCAATCACAAATTGAATCGAAAAATACATTTTAAACCATTTATTCATTTTATCAAAAAATGGGGCGCGACAAAACCTAGTATGAATCCTGCTCTCAATCGCATCAGTACCACTCTCCTGAGAAAGCCACGGGACTGTCGAATACTGCATTGGGAAGCCTTTGAGCTTGATTTTACAGTAACACAGGGTCATGGTGGTCGTTGACTTAGACCAAGAGGATGGGAGAGGAAGCCTCACCGCCAAGTTTCCAATCACAATTTGGACGAATGGACAAGGATCCATTGTTTTGGTCCATCTGGAAAAGAATTGCAGGATGTAGAACGCAGTTGATGAATAGGAGAGGCGGTGAGTGGGAACGGCATAGATATAAGGGATGTGGGGATGCAGATTACGGAGGTTGAAGATAAAGACTAAAGGAAGAGAAGAAATGTTAAGAACAGTTTTAGAATACAACTACAAGTCCTCTTCTTCTTTCTCCCCGAAATCGTAGCAAAAATGAGACCCACCTGTAGAATTCCTCTACCCAATTTTTGGGTTTTTGATGGCTGATCTGGTGGTGCCCATTTTTATCGTGGGGGACTAGATCTGTAGCAATACATAAAAGTACAAACTGACCCACTGCCTCTCATATTATGGTACTCCAAATTTGTAGGATTTTAGACTTTGGGTGGAGAGGATGGTCGTATGAGTGGTGGTTCGGGTGGAGATGGGGACGGTGGTGTGAAATGGTGGTGCAAAGTTCTAGTGGAGGGGATGGTGGTGTGAAGTGGTGGAGGGGGAAGGAGACCAGGAGAGAGGAGTAAAATGAAAGAAAATGTGAAAATGAAAAATCAGCAGATGCCAAGAAAAGGTATGGGTTGCTTCGATGTCGTGGGTTGTGGAGAATGTGAAACGGAGGAAGAAGGTGACGATGAATAGAAAAAGAAAAGGAAAGGAAAATAAAATAAAATAAAAAAGAAAAAAATTAATAATAGTCAGACTACCGGTTCAACAGCAGGTCAAAAAGCACGAGGGGGTAGTGTGGGTGTTTTTAAATAATGAGGAAGTAGCTTGTCAAATAGTCAAACCACAAGGAGGTTTTGTGTATTTTACCCTACTTTTATTATTAGTGGTTGACACCAGATGGACACTTTCTGTCTGCTCTTACTTCAACCTTTTCTCTTCCTCTACACAGTGTGAGATGAGTTCATTTAGAGACCAAGTCTCCTTTTGACAGTTATAACTCACCTGTTGATCTTGATCCCTATCTTTTGATGTTTACAAAACAAATGGATGTTACTAATGTCTCTTAAAAGATCTATTCAGTTATGAAGCAAATTAGTTCCAAAGATCAAGTACAATTGAAAGATGACAAAGTATGCTGAAACTGTCGGACGCTCAAGAAGTCAGGATCGGACGTCCGATAATCATTGCAGAACTTCGGACGCATGCTTCGGACGTCCGATAGGATCCTTCGAAGTCGACGAAACTATCGGACGCTGAATATGTCTCTACCGGACGTCCGATAGAAACAAGATAATTTCTCAAATCTGTTTATTTGCTGTCGGACGCACAAAGAGCTTGCACCGGACGTCCGAAAGAATTGAAGAAAATATCTGAAACTCACTGCCTGTTGTCGGACGCATAAAACAGGGCTATCGGACGTTCGACACTCCAACGGCTAGTTGACTCTTCAGCTACTTTCTATCCGTTGGAAGCTTTAATGAGGCTCTTTCTTGGTCCTATATAAAGAGTAATTGGTCAGATACTTCAAACAACTTTGGCACACTGAAGATACAAAAGATCTAGAGAGATTTTAGTGAGAAAATACTCCAAAAAGAAGATTTGTAATCTTAGTGGTGTGAGGTTCTTTGTAAGCTTTTCATTTGTGAGTGAATCTTTCATGAGTGTAGCTCTGTGAGGGTTGTCCTGAGGGATAGTAAAACGTCCTGGCTTGACCGAGTGGAGTTCGGGGCAAGGAGGAGGTGAACCTTCCTTTGTACACAAGAGTGATTGTAATTCATCAACTTGAAGTAGTTTGTTTCAATTAATCTACAAGCTCAAGAGGAGTTGGGTAGTTAATTGGTTTGCAATCCTTTCCTTTTTATTTACTTACTGTTACATTTGTGATCTTTTAATTGCTTATCGATTGGCTTTTCGATTGGTTGTCTTCGATCCTTACATCACCTTAAACTGGCTAAACTGTATAGGAAGAGATATTAAAATCAAATGCACTAGTAACTCTTCAGAGAGTTTCAACTTAAGTGCATTTAATTTCGAAGCAAGATGAGACATTTTCATGATGTACTCTCTGATATTGTCTTTACCACTATATTTCATTGAAACTAGACGTGTCAAGAGCGTACTAACTTCAGCCTTTTCGTTCTTGACAAACCTTTTTTCAATGTCCCGAAGGAACTCTTTAGCGGTTACAGTCGTTTCTGACATTGTTTCCCTGAATGCTTCTGGAACGGCCTTTTTAATGATCATCAGACACAAGCGATTTGATCTTTCCCACCTCTCATTATTTCTTTTTTCATCAGAGGTACTCTGATCTGTAAGAGCTGGGGGAGAATCATCCCTTAACACAAGGTCGAGATCCATATATTACTCCAAGTACTATTAAGAGATTTTCTTTCCGGGACTTGAAGTTTGTGCCATTCAACATAGGAATATTATTGATGTTGGAAGTGATATTTGTAAGATCATTCGCAACTGAACAGAAAACATAATATAATTAAAACAAGCTAACACAAATCGAAACAATAATAAATTCAAATAATGGTAGTCCCATCTCAAGATACCATTATTCCATTAATATTTTGTCTTTAG
Source organism: Coffea eugenioides (assembly GCF_003713205.1). Taxonomy (NCBI): domain Eukaryota; kingdom Viridiplantae; phylum Streptophyta; class Magnoliopsida; order Gentianales; family Rubiaceae; genus Coffea; species Coffea eugenioides. Next base: position 8,931,451 of record NC_040039.1, read on the forward strand.
ACAAAAATATTAATTTCTAAGTGATATCTTGGTACAGTAATAAATACTGATAATAATAACATGTCAAAAATAAATTTTTCTTTGGGTCAATTTATAAATCACATGTAAAATTCAAATAATTATCACGTATTTATTACCACAAGTGCACATGTAATTTTATTAAATATTGACCTTTCTTTGGGCCGATGAATATTCATAAAATTACAGGTACTCAACTAGTTATATTTTAAAATAAATTAATTTTCATAATAGAGGCCACTTTGGTGACATATTATTTTAATTAATTTACTCTAAAATATATATAATCATACCAATATTCAAATTTAAAACTATACAAATTAAACCAAAATTTTGATCAAAATCAACTTTGGCCAACTCTGATCAAAACGTGGTCAATCCAATCAAATTGGATCAAGACTTATTGGACTAAAGGCCCATATCCATAATTTGACCCAATTTATAATTCAAACCCAAATTTTCTTGAAGTTCATAATTGCTTTATAAAAATTTATATTTAGTGGGCCTAATATATGGACTTTATAGGCTTAAATGTCCTATTAACTTTATTAGGGTTCACTTAAATTAGAGAAACCCTAATATCCTTAATATAAATATATGCAAATTCTCTTATACAAGGAAGCAAGCCAAAATAAAATACTAATAACGGTTGAATCAAAACATGGCAAGTTGTGTACCCAAAAATTTAGATATAAACCATATAAATATACGGGTCCCAAGTATATTATTTGTGCCTCTTTATGCCAATAATATACATGAGAAACTTTTGGCCATTTAAAGTTGAGCTTTTGACCACAGTAATCATACGTATATCCAAAATCAAAAGTACAAGGCATGTGAATGACATAAGCAAACAAGTAATCTGGAATCATTGGGCATGTAGCAAAACAAAAGTGCTTGCAATTCTAACAATCCGTGGAGCCCATTGAATTGAAAAGTTGACCGAATTTAAGAATCATACGATGCAATTTGGACCACAGCCTAAAAGGTGACATTATGGATGAATCCGTGTGGCATGCAATTATAACGGCAATTATTTATCACATCAATTCGTGCCATCAGCAACCAAGCCTTCCAAAAAGTAAACGGCAAAGCCAGAACATGAAATCCGAAACACTTAGCCGTACACCAAAAAAAACTATGAATTACCAAAACAAAAATATTTCCTAATAATCAACCATATGGGCTCTGATACCACTTGTTAGGGTGGTTATCCAAATTTAACCATTGGTGAAAACTATCACCTATTAAACCCAAGATCTATATGGCGATTATTAAGAAATAAATAAACGATAAAATAGCGGAAGCGTACCTGAAAACATATTGACAAAGTTGATACTTGAATCCCTAGAGATTTTGGGGTGGCCTTCCAGGTCAACAGATATTCACCAGTCCTTGAGAGAATCCTTTAGTTTCTCTCTGATATCTTTCCTGACGATGGGATATCAGGGAAGAGCTATTTTGTGGTATTAGGAAATACGACAACTAAACGATACCTGTGACCTGGAGACCATAACCCTATTTATAGGTAACATTCTTGTTACTCTTTGGAACCCTATTTCAACCCATCATAGAAATAGGAACCTTTAAGTCTCTACACATTTAAAGGCCCACACCCTATTAGATACATTAAGGCCAAACTATATTTGATCACTTTAATTGGTTTAATCTTAATTGACAGTTTGCAACACATAATTATTCACATATAAGTCCAATGTTGGATTAAGGATCCAACAAAAACTTGAAAGTGATTTCACCTATATGATCATAGAAGTGGTGCCGCTTCTAGCAAAGGTACAATTCACTTTTTGTAAATAATCATGAAACTAGGATGAAGCACATGGCCGGTAATAGTACTAAAATTTTGTGAATTGATCAAATGTTTAAATGCCTTGTGTGTGGTACTTCTTGGCTAATTTACAAATCTTGGTTTAGTGTTTTATAAACAACCATGATTTGATTAGTTCAAAGTGATATACTAACACTAAAAAATAAGTTTAAATCTAATGATATTTATCTTTATGCATGGTATTTTATGTGTGTTAGTTTATTTATTTCATTCACAAACTAAGTGGGGGATTGTTGGTATAGTTTGCGAATTGAAATAGAAATAAAACTTGTTAAATTCAAAATATTTGACAAAAGAAAAATGCTTAAATCAGCCTCTTGATGGCCATTATAGTGAGGAAACGGTTTTGGCATTTTTTTGGTCCACTGAATGAGACTAATTGCAACCTTTTGATGATCATTATAGTGAGGAAATGGTTTTAATATTTTTACCCATTAAAGGAGACTAAAACAATCTCTTGATGATCATTGAAGTAAGGAAATTTTGACTCTTTAGTTTTGATGACTTTTGGATTGTCTTTCCTATATAAATGACAAGTGTTTAGTAAAACAAACTTATTTAGCCATTTTGATCCTTTCTTAGTAAAAAATCTTTTTGTTTTTGCTATTAAAAGTTCTTCATTCTTGTTGTATTCTAGAGGTATATTGCCTTAACCCAGAAGCAAACTACTAAGTGTAGTACGGGTAATAAATACCTTAAGGATAGTGTTTGTACACGTTTCAAAAATTATCAACAAATTCCCTTTCTGTTATGAAATTTATTAGTGAAGTTTCTGCACTCTTCTATTATCTTGTTTTATTTTCTTAACACTTATAAATGTAGCTAAATTTTTCATTTTATATCGCAATTGAAATATAACGATGAGTGGTTCGGTGGCTTTCATGTTTTGAGACCAAAAATTTAGGAGTCTTGAAAGTTGAAACTCTCAAAGAGCAAGATTTTGAGGAAGAGAGGAATTCTGTCTTTCGACATTTTGAATGAAATTGTTCTTGAAAGAAAATATATACTCTGGTAATATTTTAAGTTGTGAGTGGTGCCTACTGGTGCAAGAAAATAATTTTTTTGAATTTATGCTGCATTTGTTACAAGTATGGCACTGACCGAATCTACCCAAATAAGCAAACATTGCCCCTCCAATTAGTATTCGTCGGTTTTAATGCTCGATCAACGGGCTTACTCAAGTTTCGGAATTTCTTTTTTAAACGATATTTGCACCGTTTATAACTTTTCACACATCCCTATTATATATTATGTCTTCTATATATACTTGTCATCCTAATTAGTAAATATTCATTTATACTTGTATAATAAATATCCGTCCGTATAATTCACATACTTCCATATTTCATATATTTCAAAGCTATTCTAAAAAATATTCTTACTTTTGAATTGACCATAAACAATACGATAATAAACTTTTAATACATTATATGCCATGAATAATACTTCAACTTCTGAACAATTTTAAAATATCAGGAAAGATAATGACATATAATCTGAGTTATGTAACAAATGTTAGCAAGATATGTCCTAATTTCTATAAACATACATACATATACATATATATATACATATACATATATATATATATATATATATATATATATAATCTTTGAAAATCAAAGTAATTTTATCCATACCTTTAGTCATGTAGCTTTCAATTATATGTGTACTATTCATGTAGGAATTGAGTAAATTTCAATTTCGAACTTAAAACTAATAGCACTCTCCTACTTTAGTCTTTAAATACCAATTTTAGGCGCATTTCTCCCTAAAGTATAAAAGCTCTCTCACTTCAATATAATCATTGACGGAATCATCAAAGCTAACGCAATAGCAGGTAAGTTATGCTCAATGTGTGACAGAATATATTTTTTTTTTTGACGATTTTGTTAGTGATTGTGCTGAAATGGAATAGATATCATTCAAAGTAAATTGTCAAAAATTGAAGTTCAATGACTAAAATAAGATCATTTTAGTTTAAAGGTATAAATTGGAAGTCAACCATGCAAAAATATATGTGTAATGTTAAACATGGAATTTTCGTGCCAAATTTTTAATCATACTTTTGACAAAAAAAAATCATTAATATGCGCATCTATAATTCTCGTATTCTACCCATCTCATATTTTATTAATTAAGTTTGTCATTTTCCCTAAAAAGTATTTTAACATGTGCTAAAAAATAAATAGAGTATATGGTTATTATCATTTTTAAATTCATATATTGCACATGACTTTGGCAGTGACAAAATTCGACTACTTAATTTCTAGTTGAATTTGATTCGTGTTCTTGAAATTTGGCTCTATTTGGTGATTTTGTGATGTCTGTGGACCTTGTTTGATCCCTTATACACATTCCTAATGGTGTGAGGATCCCTTTTATATAATAGTTGGATTCAAAAGTCGCCGGAATAATTTTGGGATGATGATTCCAATCATTCGGCTGGAAATTTTCTAGCTTCCGGCAAAGCTTCTTGGGCTAAGATCCAATCAAAATGGACCAGATCCCTTTGTGAGATGAAATGGGTCGGCTCTGAGTTGTCCCAGGTCAAGCCCACCCATTTTGTAGCTTTTTTCCTTCCCCAAAATTTCCTTCATTTTTCATTTTTTGCTTTTTCTTTTTCCTTGACCTTTTCTTTTTCAATTTTTTCTTTTTTTGTCCCTCTTTTATTTGCTGAGCTTATGTTGTAAATGGGCTTTTTGGGTTGATTGAGTTGGTTTTGGGTTCTAACATGGACTAAGAGTTAGGCTTATGTCTTCTATTGTCGAGTTTTTGCTTGTATTTTTTGATGGACTGATCAAATATTTAACTTGGATTTATTGATATATTTTACTTTATCTTTGTTGATATTCAAGAAAATTGTTGCATGGCAAACATATTGCTACTGCAATCTAATTAGTAATTTGTCGCATGTAACAAATTTACTCTCTTGCTAACATATTTGGATAATTACTCTATTTATTCACATGCACAAAGAACCAAAACAAATCTGTACACAATTTAAATATGGGCAGTGGTGGAGGCAGCAGCGTCCCCGCCCCCCTTAAATTTCTAAAATCTTATTTAACCTCTATGAAATTTTACAATTTCTCAATTAAGTCATTCTCTTGCGCCATGAAATCTTAATGTAATACTATACATCGCTCTCTTTCCTTCGCTTTTGCCTTATACATACAAAAATTCAAATGTCTACTTTTTTAAAACTTACAAAATATTTATATGCAGCATTCATGAGTCGCCCCCAATTCACATATTCCTGACTCCGCCATTGAACCTGGGCATTGTGCATTGCGTGGTAACCAAAAACTAGTGTCACCTAAATCTTGCTAGAGAAAACATTCACTAATGGACCTTTCCAAAGAATATCCAAAGTGAATAACCTAATGGCCCTTGAGGCTTTCATGGAAGTTCGTTCTGTATTTTTTCAAAGAAAGATGTTAATAGACGACAGCTTCCTCTTAACCATAAATTTCATTGAATAACCTTCTAAGCTACTGCACGTGCGCACACTCACACACACACACACACACACATATATATATATATGTATGTATATATGTAAATGTATGTATTGTCGATGATCACATTCTGTATTTAATATAGGGATTGTTCCCAGGCCATCAGAAGGAACCCGAGCGAAGAAAAAAAGAAAGAAAACCCTTCATGCAGCGGAAGACTAAAATAATTGGTTGAAATAGCATGGTAGACATTGTGATTCTATTATAAGCAAAGACAATGTGATTGTGAAAAAGAAAGACATCCACATAACTTAAATTCTCATTCCACCACATAGTTGTTTCTTAAGTTCAATAAAAGCACAAGTAGTGCCAGAAGTACATTGTCAGAACCATATAGTGTGACTTATTCATGAATTTCACTTAGTAGTCACCATATATAGTTTGATAGTTCTAGGATATAATATCCCAATTAGTATGAGACTGGATTAATAATGTCAAACACTCAAAGTTGGTGCTGAAAGATCATGTGCAGCAGCAATTACTTTTGATACTCCTGGTGCAAATTACAGAACTGTTTGGGCTCTAAGCAAGTAGTTTCCCAATATCAAGACATTTGTCCGTGCTCATGATGTTGATCATGGCCTCAATTTGGAAAAGGCTGGTGCAACAGCGGTATCCCTCTCTTACCTTGAACCTGTTATCATTTTCCCTCACTGTTTCAATCCTGCGTGTACTGGAACATAAACGAATTCTTTCAGGATTACATTATCTAGATCTTTTCCTTTGAATATTCTCCCCTCAGAGACGTCAGCTTTCTGCATATAACTTGCACTTCAGTAAAATTGGGGAATTCATGCTTCACCTTTGAGTTCTGAATTGAAAAAGTTTTGCAGGTAGTTCCAGAGACTTTGGAACCAAGTCTACAGTTAGTAGCTGCAGTACTCGCACAAGTAAGTCAATAGGTATGATGAAGGTACTCCCAGTAGTTTCATTTGCAAATAAGTAGCTGATATCATCAGTATAGCATTTATCACCTGTATGGATTTCAACAGTGACCGAATATAACTTTAAGAACAAACATATGTCAGAATATTTGAGTCTCCTCGGTCAAAGACTCAGTGTTCTTTGAACTTTAGACTGAGTTTACAAAAAAACAGTAAGAATTGTTTAATTTTCAGAATGTAATACAGTATTATCATATAGAATCTTGTTGTAGCTCTAGTTATTGGTATTTTAACTCCTATATGCATTTCATACCATGTTTCAGTGTGTAAAAAATGGATAGGCTAAACGAACATTAGGCGATGCTGATAACCTTACAGAAGAGAGAGTTGATAAAGTGGTCAAGGAATTTCTGCAAGACTTCAATGAGGGTTACCAAGAAGCCAAAGGCTGGCCTTTAGCTTATGTCATCTCAAAAGCAGCCTTGAATGCATATACATGAATTCTGGTCCAGAGATTCCCAAATTTCAAGGTGAATTGCGTGTGTCCTGGCTTTGTCAAAACAGATATAAATTATAATACTGGCACTCTGCCTGTAGAAGAAAGTGCTGAAAGTCCTGTGAAGCTAGCTCTGCTGCCCAGTGATGGACCTTCTGGCTTGTTCTTTTCCCGTAACCAAGTCACATCTTTTGAATGAAAACGATCCTTTAGAAACAGTTGTTGTGGTCAAAGATTAAGTTGTCGACATGTACTTTCTAAGTATACTAGTTCCATGTCATTTTCGAAGATGAAGACTATGATTTGCTCTGTTAAAGTTGAGACACTCCTAACCCAAATATAAGCAGTTATTGCCTGGTTTCTGCAAAAGATGTTTTATACCTTCTGTTCGCAGCTTCATGTATGATATGCAGGTTTGTATTAGGGCATGTTGAGTGATTTCCCCTGTTATGACTTACGACAACTCATCTTTAGGCTGAAGTACTGTATCAATTTGCTAGAAGAACAGGATGATAGTATGCTGCAGAATCAAATCAATACACATTGAGGGTTTCGTCTTTTTTAGCTCTGCACTGACTGGATATGCACTCGTATAAAAGTTGGGACTTGTGCATGAAAGATGTACTTAAAGAGGAAAAAAGTGAACGCATCTGTCTTGCTGGAAATTTAAGAAAAGAGTAAAGACTAAAGAGAGAATTAATCTGCTAAATCTGAAAACAAAGTATTAATTTTAATGTTTGAAAACTCAAAAGACGAAGACTGCAGTATTCTTCCAAGAATAAAAGAAGAAATGAAAGGGAAAAAAATGCGACAGGCCTAAGAGAAGAAAAAAAATGAGAGGACAATCAGGCAAAAGTAACAGTATCATCCAATTCGAATACGACTGCTTCCATTGAAGTCTGAAACCCTGAATATTTATCTAGAAGGAGATAATCTGGTCTTTAATTCAGATGCATTGTTGATCTCTCTTATGTTACTCGTTCTGTTTGAAGCTGCTTAGAGCTTGTGGAAGAATATGCTGAGAAAACGGCTTCCATCCGACATTGTGAATGTCGATGTAGAATGGAACAAATATAAGAAGACACATAGTATTAAACTAAAGCTTGCTTATCAGACCAATTACGATAGGGCCAGGCAAGCATTTTCGTATAAATTGGCAGGGCATATTTCCAGTTTTCCATGCATGTTGAAGATTTTTTTTACGGGAATAAGAAAGTATAGTATACAAGTGGTCAAAACCTCAAATACATCTTCTAGTACTAATCCAAATTCCTCCAAGTACAGCTTTGCTCTCCACTAATGGCAGAGCCAACCAGTGGTAACAGGCAGCTGAAAAGGTTTTTTAACTGTTAATACTTATATGATTCAGTGCATAGAAAACTTTTCTTGAGAACTAAAATGTGTCTGTCATATATTGACTGCTCCACGGTGATTAATCTGCTGACCCCCCCTTTTTTAAATTTAGATATGCAGTAGTAACAGGGGCAAACAAAGGGATCGGATTGGAGATATGCAGGCAATTAGCTTCTCAGGGAATCACTGTGGTGCTGACCGCTAGAGATGAGAAGAAGGGAATCGATGCTCTTGAGAAGTTCAAAAGTACTCCAGCTGGAACCACAGATAATTTGGTTTTTCATCAACTTGATGTGGCTAATTCTTCGAGTGTTGCTTCCCTGGCCGAATTTGTCAAGATTCAGTTTGGAAGGCTTGATATCCCGGTATCCGGAAAAAATTTCACTGGCAGCTGTTGTATTTTCTTGGTTTCTTAACTATACGATTTCAGAGTTAAACGAATTTTGTGCTTTATCAGAAGTATATTTTTAGCTATTATTTGAACAATTTTGCACTCTTATAGACACCATGGAAGAATAACTACTAATGCTTTAATAGACTTGTAAGAGGGCATGCCCACAAAGTTCTTTACGACCAAATACGCTTTTCCCTTTTTCCAATTGAAATTTTGTGGTTTCAGGTCAACAATGCGGGGATTCCTGGAGCTATTGTAAATGGTGATGCTCTAAGAGCTGCAGCCGTAAGCTTCTTGTACCTCAAGTTGGCGTTGACATAGTGCGATTTGCTTGAAGACATAGTAAACTTTGAATAGTAACGGTTAACAGATGGCATGGTTTTGAGTTTTGACCTATGGCAGACGGGGCAAGCTCCATTCGACTTGGAAGTTATATTGACCCAGACATGTGAGTTGGGAGTAGAATGCTTGCAGACGAATTACTATGGTGCAAGAAGAATGGTTGGAGCCCTTCTTCCTCTTCTCCAACTGTCACAATCACCTAGAATTGTCAGCATTTCCTCATTAACGGGGAAGTTGGAGGTACAGAACTTGTTGATTTGCTTCTTTAAGTAAGTGGATATTCGATTATGCAATATGATGCTACATAATTGATGTTTTAAGCAAAGCTGTTTAAGATGCTTAACATCAGGGTCAAACCATGCTTTCTACTGACCTTAGGGTACCTCTAATTTTGGCTCTAGACCCTCTAATACCAGCTAGGCAACTATGATTCAAAAAGTTGGTTATTTTTCGTGATCAAAGCTCTTCCAGGAGTTGCAAGCCATTGTCAACTATTGAACACTAAATTCAGTTCCTTCAACTGAAGAGTTACTATGATGGCTCATATGGCATCTCGTGTTTCTTTTGCTCTTTCAGTTTATTAAAAAAATGAGACTACAAGAGCAATTCACTTGATTTTCTCAGCATCTATCAGAATATCCCAAATGAATGGGCTAAAGGAATACTAGGCGATGTTGATAACCTCATAGAGGAGAGGGTGGATGATGTGTTGAATGAATTCCAAGAAGACTTGAAACAGTGTTCCCTAAAAGCCCAAGGTTGGGCTCTACCATATGCAGTATCAAAAGCGGCTATGAATGCTTATACAAGAATCCTTGCCAAGAAATTCCCTAATTTTAAGGTGAATTGTGTTTGTCCTGGCTTTGTCAAAACAGATATAAACTACAATATTGGCTGGTTGAGTGTAGAAGAAGGCGCTAAAGGTCCAGTAAAGCTAGCTCTGTTGCCTGATGATGGACCTACTGGCTTGTTCTTTTCTCTTAATGAAGTCACATCTTTTGATACCAAATGACTAATTCATACTTAGTCATTGTGGTCAAAGATCAACTTTTAGCCTTAAGCTTTTCCATGTGTAGGAATGTCATTTGATTTTCATCGGTAGGTGCTACGATTTGTTCAAGACAGCACTATCATAGTTTCAACACAGGATTGGTTGATCAATCTCAGAGCTACAAATGTACTAATAATGAATGTTCAATAGGCCCAAATCCCAATTCGTGGCTTTCCACCCTTTTATAACAACGTACTATCTGTATGCTCTATTTTGTCTCTTGAATTTGGGTTAGCTACTGTTAAAATTATCATCCAATTGTATGGTGGTTGTATTTCATACATCAAATCAATGTAATAATACAATCATGTGTGTAAACGTATACTAAGAATCTGTTTGAATAATTGATACGCTTTTAAGAGTATTTGTCTAAAACTTAAACTGCAAATACATACATTTCTAACATATGATGGTAATATTATTTTAGGAGTGGTTTAATGTCTTTATAGGGTTTTTTTAAATGACAGTAAAATTCTTTTTTACAACTCATTCTCCCCCACCACCCTCCACTTCCCCTTTGCCCAAACTTCGTCCCCGTAGCAGCCATCTTCTCCTCTCCCTCCATAGGCACCACCTCACTCATCTCTCCCTCCCCGTGTGTTTTAGGGGTAAGAAGAAGGGAGAAGGTGGCTGCCAGTTGTGGGAGAAGGGTGATGGTAGTGTGTGGAAGTTGATAGGAAAAAACTTATGGGGTGAAGGTAGTCTTCCATATTCAAACTAGTTCCAACTGCTTCGTATTCTATATCAACTATTTGTTCTTCACTGCATCAAGTTTCCTCCTTTGTTCTAATTTGAATTCATAGACAGAACATGACACTACTAGAAAAAGTTGTTTTTGTGACTCATCAACAGTCATAAAAATGTCCAGAAAGTCACAAAAACATTTTGTAATCACATTTAGGAAAGGCAATGGGGGCGGGTGACCGCGGGCACCGGCCCCGCGGGGGGCTAATGGGGAGGGGGTTGGGGCCGGGAGTGGGGCGGCGGTGGCGGCGGGGGGAATTTTTTCCCCCCCACTTAGAAACAGGGCGGGGGGCGGGGGAGTGTGCCCCCACCCCATCCCCCGCCCCACCACCCGCTTTAAAAAAATAAATATATAAAATATATATGTATATAATTATATATATAATATATAATTTAATTAGTTACAAACTTATGATAATGATATTATTAGTTATATGTATTATATAATGTCTATTAGTACATATAATATAATTGATATTATTAATTATACTAATAATTATATATGTATACTAATACAAATTATTAATTGGTTATACTAAATTTACTAATACATTTATACTTAATCCCTAATTACACTTAATACAATAACATTTTTTTTCTTAAAAAAAGCACAAGCACAATAATGAATTAGTGATTGTATTTGTGCTAAAAGTGAAAACTTGATTACTTTAGTTATATTTATTTCATCATGTTGGATTGTATTCAAATAATTTTTGTTTGATTGTTTTTATAAGTTTCAATTGTAAAATTACAATAAATAATAATTTGATGATGTGTTGATATTTTAGTACTTGTTTATTTGCTAAAATTTAACCATAATAAAATTATATAACAAATTTTTATTAGTCCTGCGGGGGAAGCGGGGTGGGGCGGGGCGGGGGGAGCGGGGGATGGGGCGAGGGCGGGGGGAGTTTGTAGGCAGCGGGGCAAGAGATGGGGGAGGGGTCCCCCGCCCCAACCCTACCCCGTTATCATCCCTAATCACATGTGACCTATATATGAGAGTCACGGATTTAATAGTCACAAACTTTTTATGAATTGTATATGAAGTTCACATTATCAATTGTGACTTGCAAGAGTACTTTTTATGACTTGTTTTTTGAATGTAATAAAAGTCCGAAAAACTAGAATTTATTTGTGACATGCAAATAATAGTCACAAAAGATCTTTTGTGTCATATTTTGTTGGTCACAAGTTCTATTGGGACCCGTTAATTAACCATTAAAAGTGAGACCCAAAAATCTTGTGACCAGCAGGATTGCAAGCCACAAAAACATCTTCTTCTTTTTTTCCTCTTTTCAACCTGTTTTTATTTTTTGAAAGCCCAAAACTAGAAAGATATCCATCTATAAGCCTGACGTGATGGACAAATAAGAAAAAGACAAAAGTTGTTTGTAGCAAAATAAATGGCTATTAATGAATAAAACCATACATTAGGTCTTGCTGGTCTACTGTAACAAACCAAACTATGCATATCATAGCAAAGCAAACACAAGTTTCTCAAGAAGACACAGGCAATGCGCCACCTTAGTTATCATTAAGGAAGCTATTCTACCAATCACTTAGAAGTTAGAACCTTTCATTTGCCTCACTTGTTCTTTTCTCTGTTTTGAAGTGGCATTTGGGGTAATCAAGGTTCCTGTTTTGGCTTTTCAACTTCAAATTGGTAAGAGTATTAGATATCCGCCTTGTACGACTACCTCATATTACATTGGGAATAATAACGCTGATAAACTTGAGGTACCCTACACTCACTGCTCCCAGTGAACGAACTTCATCCATTATGTACTCTAGAATCTATAGACAATCATAGTCTATGGTCCTTGGATGAGCAAGAGAATGAAAAAGTACCCAACTTTGCTATCAGAGATTTGGCTGATGTCTCAGTTAAAGCATCTCAAACTGAGTGCAGCTAGCTATTTGCCTGATCTTGAGAATGCAGAAGATAACATGCAAGGAAATCATTGGTTTTACATAATCTCTAAACACTTATAGCAATCAGAACAACAAGTTGTAATAGTCGTCTTTAACAGCTTCCCTAATCTAGAGAAACTAGAGATGAAAGATTCAAGAATCGAGTCAAGCACATAAACAATGCGGTTGCCACATAGGAATGATCAACTACTCATTCTTTTACCCAATACCCTATGCAGGTTTTAGCAACAAAGTGATGAAGAAGGGAAAAGAAAAGCCAAAAGTACTTACCAAATCTACCACAAGTTTAATCCTCCTTGATTAGTAGATTCTGCTGGACCCTTCAAGACAATAGTTTATATTAGACACATGAATGAAATGAAATACAAACATAACAACTTTCTGAAATTTCATTAGCTGTCAACCAGGAAAAGCACCAAAAACCCAATCTGGAAGCACGGTTAAGGCATTGACATCCAAATGCGACATTAAGAAACTAATGGTCTTCTGCATATACTCAAATTGTGTACTAAACTCTGCTCTTATCTCTTCTTTCGTTTCAAGCGGTGCCATTTCTCTAACTTGCTATAATACTTCCTCTCGCACCTCCTCAGCAATCTAATTTTTTATTTCTTGGATAATCGCCTTCCTATCATTCATTGGTACATGCCTTTGGGTCATAGAGGTATACTTCCCCACATGTCTAAAGTGACCTCATGTGTCCAATTCCCTATGCTCAACTCACACAGTGTTCTTATAGGTCTCAGTTTGCTCTTCCTCAGGCACTTGAGACAAGCTGTCTTTAAGTTGTGTCTACAAGCAATTGATTAAAACATAAAATCCATAAGAATAAGCAATGTCGTTGCAAACAAAAAGAACAAGAAAATGACGACAAAAGAATAGGTAATGTTAATTAGAGTACGTGTATCTTCATCTTTGGCAGGCTCACGTGTAACACAAAAAAAAGTTCACAAGAGATGTATCCATACCTTCGGATTTGGCACTTAAGAGTAAACATTATAACAGCAATTTCACTTAATTGAAACATTCAATTCTAAGCAAAGCGACACAAACTAAATGCCCAGCAGTCATTTAGGAACACTTAAAAACACACATATCCAAAGCTACATAATATATAGCGAACAAATTTTCTAATCATACATGCACTGTAATTATACAGATTACTCGTTGTGATTTTGAAAATTATAAAAAATCACCAACCATCAATTTTCTGAAATCAATTGGAATTCAAGTTCTCTCTACTATGAGAGCTTCTCTCTCTACTTTGAGAGCTAACCTCCCTCGTATGGGAGTCTTTAAAATTTAAACATCTTAGCGGCAACCTCAACCACAGAGAGCTTTTGAACTTTCAAAACTAAACAACAGTGGCTCTATCTGATCTATACCACTTACAAAGCCATCCCTAAGCATCAAAGATTTGGTCTTTGAGCTGCATTTTCTGTTCTGTGTGTGAAAGAAACCATGATCCTTTAAACATTAGAAGGAAGGAGCTAGCTTTGTGTGTCGTATGTTGTTTAGCTGCATCTGAGTATGGTAGCAGTAGTTGGGGGCGAACCTTTTTTCTGTGCTGTGTTCTAGGAAGTATTTAGTGTTAGTAGCTTCATCTAATCAGTGGTTTTTTTCCTCTTTTCTATAGGTTTAATCGATCTGTGATTCTAAGACGGGAAATAGTGCCAAGGTAGCTCAAGCAATTCTAAAATTCTGGAAGGATGGAAGAAGCATTAGAGCGTGCGTTTAGGAGGTTTGATCTATCTAAAACAGAGTTGGGAGAAATAGATCTCAGTTGTGAAGATATCAAGGAGGGAGTCCAGGGTTGTAGTGGAAGCCTAGTTAGTAAGTTAATAGGAGAAAAGGTGGCAAATTTCACAGGAGTGAAAAACTTTACCAACCATGCCTGGGGTACCCAAGAAACATGATTGTGACTGAGTTAGGACCAAATATATTCCAGTTTCAACTGGAAAAAGAAGAGAATCGAGAAAAAGTCTTGCTGGTAGGCCCGTGGATAATGGATAACCAGATCCCTGTAGTGAAGGAATAGAGAGCTGGGTGCGAACGGAACTTCAACCATTTTAGGCTTGCTCATCTATGGATACAACTTTGGAATCTTCCTATCCATTGGATGTGTAGAGTAGTTGGGTTCAAGTTGGGGAAATTATTTAGCTCTGTGAGGGAAGTAATAGTCCTACCGGAAGGGGGGAAAAAGGGAGACATATGAAGATCTTTGCCGAAGGAGATGTCTCTCGACCCCTACTGAGACGAACTCATGTGAAGATGGATGGAGAAAATACATGGGTTGAGTTTAGATATGAGAAGTGCCCAGATTTCTGTTATAACTGTGGGGTTATAAGGCATGGGGATAAATCCTGCACTGGGGAAAGGAGTGAAAGACAAAATAACAGGGAAGGACAGTTTGGTGCATGGATGCGTGCGGGAAACATCATGGTATCCCCATTGAGAGCTTGGAAAGGTTCTAGTAAAGAAGAGAATCAATGTTTAGTGGTGACAACGAAAGGGAGCAGTGCAACCGAAACAAGAGCTGAGAAACAACATAGTCAAAGAGCTAAGAATATGGATGGAATGAGATGCAAAGGAAGTGACAAGGAGAATAAGGCTAAGGACCAGAGAAAGGATGAGATTGAAAGGAAATGGAGAGAGATTCTGAGAGAAAACAATGATTAGGAGAAGGAGGCGAAAAAAGGGAAAAATTGAAGGAGAATGTGAGGAGGAAAATTGCAGAGTGGAGAGGGAAAAAATAGAGATTAGGAATGTAACTGTGGAACTAGGAAAAGGAATGAGCAGAATGGAGGACCATCACACAGAAGACATGGTTATAGAAGAAAGTCCAGACAAAGAACTGCCAGACATGATTGATAAGGGAAGTATAGCACTTCAAGCACATGAAAATTGTGGCTGAAAAACCTCAAACATTAGCCAGTAGCAGCAAGAAAAGAAATAAGAAGCAATGTAGAAAGATTTTAAGAACTAGTAGAACCTCATTAAGAGACATTACAGACAGAAAACGTTGGGGGGCAAGGAGAAAAGAGAAAAATGCTGGAATCCCAGCAAGGTCTGGATCTAATGGAAGAGGATTTAATAGAAGCTCCTAAGAATAAGGTAATGAAAGTGGACAAGTCTGTTGGTTATCATATAAGGGAATTGGAGGCTAGCCTCGAAATGCCTCCACCTTTTCAATGAAGGTTGTGGTGTGGAATTGTCGAGGTGCGGGAGGCCCCTTGACAATTCCCCAGCTGAAGGAGGTTTTAAACCTCCACTATCCTAGCATAGTGTTTTTGAGTGAAACAAAAAACCAGGAAAAATTCATGAAATAGGTACAAAAAAAGAATTATATTTGAGAATTGCTTTGTGATGAGCTCAAAGGGGAGAGCAGGAGGACTAACCCTGTTCTAGAATGATGATATGTGTCTGCAGGAAGTGAATGGTACTGACTGGAATATTGAAGCGATGTGTTAGATCAGACGAATAATAGCCACTGGTGGCTGATAGGAATCTATGCAAGTACTGAGGAAAGTATTAGAAAACAACAGTGGAGGTTATAGAGGAAAAAAAGAAGGGTTAGGGTGAGACATGGGTGTTAGTGGGGGATTTTAATGATATCTGTTCCAATGAAGAAAAATGGGGAGGGAGAGAGAGACTAGAGGGAAGCTTTAGGCACTTCAATAACTTCATTAAAGGGAATGAGCTTATGGATATAGGATCTGTGGGGGGTACCATAGACATGGAGTAGTACTTGGAAGGGGGAGGGAGAAATAAGGGAGAGATTGAACAGATGTCTGGGAAGTGTATGTTGGGTGCAGAAATTTGAAAAAACAACTTGTGAACATGTTGAGATGGAAGCATTTGACCACTGCCTTCTAATACTTAACACAAATCCACAAAAAAGGAAAGTGAAGAGAAGGTTCTACTTTGATCAAAGATGGGCCAAGGATTAAGAATCAGATACAGTAATAAAAAGAGCATGGGGAGTGGAACTACATGGGTTAAGAATGTTCAGAGTGGTCAGAAGGATAAAGGAATGCAGATTAGCCCTGATTGAATGGAGCAAAAGAGTGAAAGCTAATACAAAAGTAAAGATCCAAGAGATAAAGGAGAAGTTGAAAGTAGCAAGAGAGGAAGGTGATCTATGTAACAGTGGAGATATTGCATCCCTGAAAAGGCAGCTAAGTAAAGCTTACAAGGATGAGGAGCTGTTTTGGAGTCAGAAGTCAAGAAGTAGATGGCTTAAAGAGGGGGACAAGAATACAACATTTTTCCATATAAGTGTAACGACAAAAAGGAAAAGAAACAGGATTAGCATGCTACAAAAACTGAATCGGGACTGGTACAGAAGTGACCAGGAAATTGAAGAAGAATTGTGCCAGCACTATAGGGAACTTTTTACTTCTACAGATCCTAAGGAATTTGATGAAATGCTGTAGGAATACCTCGCACTATTTCCAATCTAATGAATGAACAGTTGATTAAATAGGTGAATAAGGCTAAAATTAAGCAAGCACTTTTCTCTATGTTCCCTAACAAAGCCCCAGGAGTAGATGATATGTCTCCCTTATTCTTTCAAAATTACTGGAACATTATTAAAGATGATGTTGTCAATGCCATTAGCAGTTTCTTTCATACTAGTAATTTGATTAGAACTGTTAATGAAACCATCATATCCCTGATCCCAAAAGTTGACAATCCAGTGTTTTTGACTAATTTTAGACCCATTATCTTGTGTACAGTGCTGTATTAAATCATTTCAAAAATATTGGCTAATTGATTGAAAAAAGTTCTAAAGCACTGCATTAGTCCCTCTCAATCTGCATTTGTCCCTGGGAAACAAATTTTGGATAATGTTATTATTGCTCATGAAATTTTGCATTTTCTGAAAAATAAGAGGACATGTAAAGTAGGCTTCATGACATTAAAATTAGACATGTCTAAAACCTATGATAGGGTGGAATGGAAATTTTTAGGGAGACTTATGATGCACATGGGATTCTGTCTTACTTTTGTTCACTGGATCATGGCTTGTATTTCCACGATCTCATATTCCTTTAATCTGAATGGTCAAAAGGTGGGATATATAAGGCCTATCAGAGGAATACAGCAAGGAGATCCTTTATCTCCTTATTTGTTTATCATCTGTACTGAAAGGCTATCTAACTTAATCAAGAAAACTGTGGAAGGAAATGCATTAACTGGCATTAAAATCTATAAAGATAGCCCTATGGTTTCTCACTTGTTCTTTGCAGATGATTCTCTACTGTGTTGCAAAGCAAGTAAGCAGGAAGCACTGAAGGTGAAGGAGATCCTCCAGCAATATGGACAAGCATCAGGACAAGTAGTCAATTTTGATAAATCTGCAATGTTCTTCAGCAGAAACACTCCCAACCAGACAAGAGTGGTGATCAGTGAAGCATTGGATAGCATGAGGGAGGCACATAATGGAAAATATCTAGGCTTATCAATGACTATAGGGAGGGCAAAGAATCAGGTGTTTGGATATCTAAAAAGCAAAGTAAACAGTAAGATGCAAGGGTGGAAACAAAAGACACTCAGTCAAGGGAGAAAAGAGGTTTTGATCAAATCAGTATTCATGGCAATGCCAACATATATTATGTCATGCTTTAAGCTACCCAAAGGTTTGTGTAAGGAGATAAGTGCTAGAATTTCCAGATTCTAGTGGAGGGATGGGGATAAAGAAAACAAGATGCATTGGGTTAAATGGGGTAAGTTATCAGAAGTAAAAGGGAAAGGGGGAATGGGATTCAGAGACCTGGAAGCTTTTAATTTAGCTTTGCTTGCAAAACAAATTTGGAGAGTAATTACAACTCCAAATTTGTTAGTAAGCAGGGTACTGAAAGCTAAGTATATTAAAGAGAAAGAGTGGCTAGAGAAGGAACCTCCCAATTCTGCATCTTGGTTTTGGAAAAGCATTCACAAGGAAAGGGGAGCTTTTACAGAAGGGACTATAGGAGAGAGTGGGAGATGGAAGAACAATGAAGATCTGGTAGGATAGATAGATACCTGACTCAGAAAATGGAAGAGTAACAACAACAAGGCCTGATCATTGCCAATTATGTTTTGTTAATGAATTGATAGAGGGAGGAAATGGAAGATTGCTTGCTTCCAGAAATGGTTTAGTGCACAAGATGTGGAGTACATAACTAGTATTCCTCTCAGCTTATATAGAAGAAAGGACAGACTTTATTGGAAACATAGCAAATCTAGGATGTACACAGTGAAGTCTGGATATGCTGCAGCAAAATTGGAAGGTGCATCTCAGAGTCAAAGGTTGGAACCTGGCTCAGAAACCAGTTGGGAAGTTAGGAAACACATTGTGTGGAAAAGACTATGGAGCCTTAACCTTAAGATGAAGCTGAAACATTTTTTATGGAGATGCCTGCAGAATAGCTTGCCAGTAAATAAAGCCATCTATAAGAGAATAGGGAAAGAAAGTAGCCTATGCAGCTGCTGTGGTGAGGATACTTAGACCATTGAACACATTTGCTTTTTCTGTCCAAAGGCTCAAATGGTGTGGAAGATAGCTCCTGTGAGTTGGGAGGGGATAACTGAGCTGCAAAGTAACATATGGAGACGGTGGGATGCAGTGATGCAATCAGCTGAGAAGGAACAAGGACTGGACAGAATAAAGTTTACGGTCATGATAGGTTGTCGATCCTACGCAATAATAATAATGATAATCCTAGATGCCAACAAAAGTAGTTTCGAGTCAATTCTAGTACTGGAGCAGGGACTCTGGATGTGCAATGGGTTACTAGATTTACCCTAACTCCGAAGAGTTTGCTAAATCCGATATACTAGAATTTATTCACGAGAACTTGTTAATTTGTATATAGGGCAAATAGGGTCGAATCCACAGGGACTGGAAGTAATTTGTTTCTACTAAAGTTCAAGTTATGGGGGGATTTTAGTGGAATTAACAATAAGCTATGCTAATCAAATATTGCAATTAAATAAAAATTAAATGACAAACTGTAAAATTTCAAACAATATTGGACAAGCTCTAGTCAAAAAGCAACTTCGGAAATGGTTCACCTAATTCATCATCGATGCAAGAATGACTCCACATATAAACTGATAAACAAGTTATAATTGTCAAACGAGCGATGACAATCAATTTCTCCGTAATTATTGATAGCTAAGGTACGACCATTAGCTATTGCCCCAATTGCAAAATAAAGGTACGACCGTAGAATTAAATTTCACAATTGCTTTAAGATTTAGAGAAACCCTATTCTAACCAAACAATACGCTACAAGGGTTGTTTACAAATTAGCCCATATATTTTTTTGACATAATCCCGATTATGCCAGTTGCCACTAACTTAGAACAATCAAATAATTACGGATTTAATTATTCTAATTAGCTCTAGGTTATTGAATTAATCTAACATCCGGACCCAAGACAATTGAATAATACAACAGCCATAAGAAAATAAAGTAGGAAATATACAAATACCAGGAAATAATAGGAAAACTAAAATCAGTTAGATCTCAAAATTTAAATCAAACTAGATCTTCCGTTGTTCCTTGACTAGAAGTATAGCCTTAGTTCATCTCCGGGGTAACAATCTCAAGCAAATTTGTAGAAACAGTTACGGTGTACATTGTCCTCAATTGGAAGGAAGAAACGAAGGAATAAAAATGACAATAACGAAAAGAACTACTAAGTCAAAAAATGACTAATTGTCTCTACTTGGTTCCCATCTACGATGGAACCAATAGCCACCAAAAGATGAAAAAGTCAATAGCCGAAAAGGAGTCAAGAATGACGGCTATTTTTCCTCCTTAATTCCTCTTCCTATACGGCTACCAAGAGCCAATAAAAGGAAAGAGTCCTACTGCTACTACTCCTCTGTACTTCCATTATCAGATAAGGAAACAATCTTCAATTATGTCTTCAATTGGTCTCGTGTCTCCTGTTACCACTCAAACTCTTCTGCTAACTACCGTCAAATTGGCACCGTTTTATGATATTTTGTTCCACTCCCTGTAATAAATACAAATTTTCAAAAGTGAGTAGAATCTACCAATTAATACATATTTGATAGAATAATGCGAGGGAATTAATTATAAAATATATAACAAAAATGCGTCATATCAATTCCCCCTACACCTAGACCATGCTTGTCCTCAAGCATGAGAACAACAAACCAATTCCTGATAATGGATATCACTCCATCTACCTTATTGCTAAGATACCAAGAAAAGTATATATCAAGCATTAATAGTCAAAATCCAAGAAACATCACCTCAGTTAGCTTGTAAACCGCAGACTCTTCCAATTTATGGCTAACTATTCTAAGAAAAAGGAATGGTCGATCAACATTTAACAGCAAATGGTCCAACTATTAACCAAAATCTCAACATTAAATCCAAAGATCGGCAAACTGACTTTAAGCACATATCCATACAACTTTTACAACTTTTACAACTTTTTATCACACTTTTCTATTTCTCTCTTTTTTTTCTTTTCAATAGTAATAATAGACTTAGTTCCTAGCCATTAGAGTCTTTTGACGCAAACTCCAACATTTGTCAGATGAAGGAGTCCGGTTACTCAACTCCTATCGCTATAAGACCACGTACTCATAGGTATTACTACTTTTTGACACGAGAATCGACACTTTTGGTAAAGATCCTCGGTTACTCAGTAATAATAACTAGCAAAGTACAGCCAACTTTTAATCACAGCTAGGCAACAAAATAACTCAAACTATCACATAAAATAGCAGCACCTAACCTCATTTCTTCAAACATGGAGAACTAAAGTTAATAATTGGACCAACTCACATAAAAATGCCATCCAGTTATTTCCTATGTCTAGAAAAGTTAACTAAAAATTATAAGAGGCACAAAATCATTGATATTCACCAAAGAGATACTTTTGGACTTAACCGAATTAACTTGATACACTTTTATTACTAAAACTTGATAATAGTAGAATTAGAGTCAACAACCATCGTCAATCCTTGGTAGTCACAGAAGTGCTGATCACTAATAAAAATGAAAAAAATAAAATAAAAGAAGAATAGAACAAATAACAAGAAATAAAGGAAAAACGTCTAAAAACTAACAACTAAAAATACTAGTTGCACCACAGCTCTCCCCCCATATCTAAATCCGACATTGTCCTCAATGGAGGTAATATAGCAAAAAGAGCAAATAGGACAATGAAACTTCCCTCTCGAGTGGCTAAGGGATAGGTTCGAAAGGTGGAGTGAAGCTGATATGATGGAAGTATGCGGTTAGGTTCTGAGACATCTGAACCACTTGATTGGCGATGTTCGTCACTCGCTCATCGATGTGGTGAACCTGTGCTTGTAAGTGGCACTACTCAACATTAGAGGCCATCGGCGGAGGAGGCACAGAAGAAGAGGGTCCAACAGTGTCATTGGCCGATCCAAGAGTTGAAGAGGACCCTGCTCGTGTAAAAAGGCGTCGACTTGGTGCCCGAATAGGTCCTGGGAGTATAAACCAAATCGTATCATTGTCTCGCTCTATAACTCCCATTTTCTCAAGACAGTTCTCATCCACAAACTCCATGTCAAAAGCCAAATGGAGATCCTGGTCTTGCAGATTAAGAACCCCCAGCTGGATTGCCAGGTGTGTGATATACGACCCGAGTATCAGGGATTTGTTCTTTTTGGCTAAAAACGGTCTTGAATTGTGATGCCAACTAATGCCCCAAATTCACCTTGATATTATTCTTCATACATCAGATGAAGAAGAATTCAGGTCAAGAAAGTATACCCGAGCTATCCTTGCGACCCGAGTAACTATAAGCCAAGAATTGCTGAATAAAACGGGCACTTGGATCCTTAATGTAAGAACTCCTGGATCAAGAGAGGTCATAACGGTCCCCGTCAACAAACATATCCTTCCAAATATCGGGGTAGTGAGAGAAAAATGGCTCTATGTAATCACAAGTACTCTCTAGTCTCAGCATACTCCCGAGTAATGAATCCAAAAGCCAAATTAAATTGAGTGATAGAGAAATTGAACTTTTGACCCATAAAACAGAAGTGAATCACGTTTGGGGTATCTACAGTATACCCCGTAGGTAAATCGAACTCAAAAGTGGAGTAAAACTCGCGAACTAGTTTGACAAAAGCGGGACAAAAGATATCAAGACAAGGTCTCCAACCAATGGCGGTAAACATCCGCTCAAACCTCTTCCCTTATACCCAGTGCCATCATAGTAATTTTGTCACAACATTTGCAGGGAATGATACGCCGCTCATAACACTTAGCATATCGCTACTGATCGGCAATCCTAGTGAAGTTTAAATGCCCCTAAAGTGAGGGTGTAGCCATATGAACACCCCTACCCCTACCTAAACGTGTTCGTACACCTGAGGAAGAAGGTTGGTGGGTAGGTTCATTCACAGGAATGGTGGATTGGGATGGAATAGGCTGAGGTTGAGAGGCTCTAGACTTAGAAGTGGACTTTGGCCTCGCCATTGTCTCTAGCAGTCAACCCAGTCAACAAGAGACAAAATATCCAACAAATATAGAAACCAGCTAATGCAAATCAATAGCAAATCAACAGCCTCAAGAGAAGTCAACAAGCAAATCAATGGTCACCAGTGTCTCCCAATTTGTCAGTCAAATGCAAAATCTATGCAGCCTAAAATCTCAATAAATGCTCCAATGAAATTAGCAATTGAAATCAACAGGTAGAGTACTCCCAAAAAATTCACTTGAATTCAATGAAAGCAACTAACAATGTCGCATTCAACCCAATAGGCATTGTTGTCCCTCAATTGAACAATTAAATGCAACCACAATATCAGGGAATCCCCAAACAATGCAACTCAATTTAGCCAACTAGTAATGTAGCCACAGGATCCTCAATTGCTTTCAAAAATTAATCTCAGCAATCGATGCTCCAAACAATCAGTGCAAGGGGAAGAATTGAAGGGTACCTCTACACTGACGACTACACGAAGTGATGTACGACAAGGGGAGTAGTGGGTTGTCGGAGAGACGCCGTGGCGATAGTGACAGCGGCAGTGATGGTGCGCAAGACAGGCGGGGAAAGCAAGTTGAAGGTGGCGCACAGCTGCAGTGGTTGGCGGCAGTAGGTGGAGCGCGATGATGCGAGTGGCGGCTCTGCGACGGAAAATCCGAGAGGCGGCGTCGGACATCAAGCGAGAGGATGAGAGAAAGTTAGGCAGCGCGTTGCTGCGGCGGGCGGCTCACGTGACGAGAGAGACACGCAGCAGAGGGCGGTGCTGCGGTGGGGAGAGCAGCGGTGCATACGTTGGGCGAGACAGAGAGAGACGCGCGAGGGTGAGAGAAAGAGAGGCGACGGCGTTACGAGGGAGAGGATGGTGGCGCGCGTCGGTGGTGGCTGGCGGACGAGCGTGGGCTGGCGGCGATGGTGGAAGCAGAGGCGGTGGACTTGAGGTTGCCACTGAAGGGGAAAAAGGGAAACAAGAGAGAAGAAGGAAAGAAAAAAGAAGGAAAGAAAAAGAAAGAAAGAAAGAGAATGACGAAGAAAAAGTAAATAGGTTGCGGTTCTCCCCTTTTTTTATTTTTTTTTTGAATTGGTTTAAAATTCAAAATGAAGTTTTGAAACTTGAAACCTAAATTAATCGGAAATTTTTTTAAATTTTATTATTATTATTAAAATTGAAGTTTGAAATTCAATTTTGAGATTAAACGAAAATTTAAATTTTTTTTAAAAATGATTTAAATATATACATTTTCCCCCGAACATGATATGGGCACGTCAAGAAGGCAAGAAGCCTTCTGACGAAGGAGTTAAGATTTGAAAGTTATCGCGCGCCTTGTTGACTCGGGCACGTCATAAGAGTGGAAACCCTTCTGATGATGACTAGTTGAATCGCTCATTATCACGCGCCCTGTTGACGCGGACGCGTCATGAGGGCGAGAACCCTTCTGGTGAAGACTTTGAGAATTGCTCATTATCACGCGCTCGGGTGGCACGGGCGCGTCATTATGGCAAGAACCCTTCTGATGAAGAGTCGTTGAATTAAAAGTTACCACGCTCCTGGTTGACGCATGTGACGACCCCACCTCTCCCTAAGGCGAACCAAAGGGTTCAGCGGACCGCCTGCCCAACTCTCGCCAGGACTGCGGAGTCGAATCGCACAAACCCTATAGTATGCGCGATAGAACCCAAAGAAAATAAACAATTGGAAACCACCAAGTCCAAAATAGAACTTATCAAACCATACGGTAGTACTGGACTTTGATTAAACACTTCAATGAAATGAGAAACGAAAACGAAAATGAAATGAAAAGGGCCACGTCACAATTCGGCCGGATTCGAGGTAGTGGTTGAACCAAATTTTTTTCAACTTTCTCTATCAATCCGGCCAACAATTTGGCCACGCGGCCGGATTCTCTGAAGAATTTTCCAGCCAAAAATTTTTCTTTCCTATTTAAATGCCGCGCTCGACCGATCGTCCGACGGTTACATGAATCGTTCACCAAAGCTATAGAATCATAACATCTCAAATGAATACACGTAATAGACAAGGTTACATACTCATGCATATATTTACATCGGGGTCTTGAACAAATTAACTACAATATAGGCTATAGTATCCATACTGTTCAAAATACAATTAGGGTTTCGGTTGCAAAAGAGCTTAACAAAATAACATATATACTAGCTCAACCCTTTCTTCCAAAACCATGAGTTCAAAGTTTGTCCCATGAAAGGAAAACAAAGATAACGGGAAAGGGGGTGAGCTTACGCTCAATGAGGTACCAAAATAATAGCAGTCAAGAATCATGGAGTTTCATGTTCAATTAGTCACATATGCATATCAAATAAGGAAATGAGCAAACAACTAGATAGAAAGGATACAGATGGCTTTCAGGAGTCCAACATTCCCATTGCAGTACTTGATCCAAACCCGTTGACTCTCCGTCAATATATAAAGAACAACCATGTCCGTAGACCCCACTTTACACCAAAATCCGTCCACCAAGCATACCCCTTACTGGGCCCGACCACCTCAACAGAAACAGAAGTGGTAATACTCGAGTATACCGAAAATCCAGAATCTCTAATACCCAAAGATTTTCTAGAAACAGACTACCGTGGTTCGTTATCTAATCGACCAGACCCTTACCGGCTCGACTCGAGTAACTAGCCACAGGTTTGAGCTCAGAGGTAACAGAAAGGTCGTTGGATGCAACGTCCAAATGACAGCAGATTAAGCACCGATAGCAGATCCAAATTTTCACAGTAAATTGGCATACAGACAAGAGAACGAGTGTGATAAAGTATACCCTTGTCTCAAATAGAATAAACGGATAGTATAGTTATTCAAATCGCAGATTGCATGAACAAAAACCAAGTTAAGTAACAAATGAGGGGAGTGGTACACTCACCAGTTCAAGTAAAACAAATTCAAATATTTCCTCTCGAAGTACTTCCTGGATCACCGGCACGTCCTATAAACGATCAAAGTAAAACGATTATGGTTCCTATGGGAACGACATTTACAAATGGAACTCAACTACGAGTCGTATGCCTATCCAAATGAA
Source organism: Coffea eugenioides (assembly GCF_003713205.1). Lineage (NCBI taxonomy): Eukaryota > Viridiplantae > Streptophyta > Magnoliopsida > Gentianales > Rubiaceae > Coffea > Coffea eugenioides. The sequence goes on from NC_040039.1 coordinate 8,957,591, forward strand.
CTACGAATGCAATGGTGTAAAAGTGTGATTTTTGGGAATGAAAAGGTGACGGGAGGACCAAGAGCTTGAACGACCTAAAAGCCCTTCATCTACCAAGAATCAACTCAAACTTGAAGGAACCAAGTAACCTCAAAATTTTGGATAGCATAACCCCTAAATTTCCTTACTTTTCCATCCTACAACCAACACCAACTCATTTCAAATCAACCACAATTCTGCATACAAATCATAGGCTATAAAACATACCTCCTTAGGTTACGAATATCATGTCAAGTAAAGGAAATTCTATAATCATCAAGTTCCATGCACCTTTCGGCATGATAACCACAACTAAAACTACACTTGTCCGATTGAGACGAATCTTATGGCGTTTTGAAGCCAAGACATATACCTACATTTCTTATAAAGACCTTCAAAGTCAAATCATGCATTTTCATGGTCAAAAATTGAAATCTCAAAGAAAACAGAAAACTGTCATTGAAACAAGGCTTGTGGGCAGTCAAGGGTATTTCGATCATTTCACAGTCTACAGTGCTCTAATTGAGCTGAAATTTTGCAAACAGCTAGTTAACACCATTTAATACAACTTTCATGTTTTGACCTAAGCCTGATTCGGCCTATAACATGGACGAACATACAGTGCAAAAACAGGACAGATTGGAAACCCTAAAACTGAAATTTATGCACCCTAGCTGAAATTTCTTTAGGCAACCAAAACTAGTATACCAAAACTTCATTTCACCCAATATAAAGCTATCATTCCATGGCCAACCATTACTCATCACATGAGGGCAGAAAAATAACTATAAAAACTGAAATTTTCATAATACTACTTCAAACTATGAAATATGCTCATAAAACTACCAAAACTACAACTTTAAACCACTAATTGGCAACTATTAGAAGTAAAGGGAAATTTTCTTAGCAAATTACCTTGGAACCCCAAGAAAATGGTAGCTTAGGCTTCTTGCTCCCAAATTAGTTCCACAAACACCTTGGAAACTACCTTAACTAGCATTTTTATGGAATAGTTTGCGATTTGATCGGTTGGAACTCAAGATTTGGACAAGAATTTGAAGTAGAAGATGATGGTTTCTCTCCCTTTCTCTCCCTCAAAGTTTCAGCCAAAGCAAGCTCAAAATGAAGAGAAATGTTGGTCAAAATTGATTTTAAAAAAGGTAAGAAAGGTTGGTCAAAGTCCAACTTCCAATCGGGTCGCGACACTTGGCACATTGAATGTTTTAAGCTTATCTTCTTTCTCCCAATGGTTAATCTATCTAGCTAACCTCTAATTATCTACTAGCACCTTGTAAAATAATATCCCTTTATACAAATCATCAACTAATCGTCAAAAATTTATCGCACTTAGCGCACTAGCGGGTCTCACGCCCATAATACACTTCAAATTTAACATGAACTATCCTATACTAGGAAAATGATTTAAAAACTATACTTACTTATAAAAATCTTTGAAAAATTAATATAACAAAGTAAATTAAAGAAAATGCATGTGAAATAAAAGAAAATAAAATAATATAAACTAAGAAAATTTTACGGGTTCTCACAATGCAGGCACGTCATGAGGGTGGAACCCCTTCCAATGAAGCACCTGGGAATTGCATGTTACCATGCACCCAAGTCATGTCAGGGGGACACCTACTAATCATTAAAAATGAAAAATTAAATCACAAATATGGAAAAACTCTGAGAAAACGTATTGAAACTATCAAATAAAACTGAACAAACAACTAAAAGAAATTGGGTTGCCTCTCAATAAGCACCTTTCTTTAACGTCTTTTGCTAGACATGACTAGGTGTCATCAATTGGAGCAATTTGAGATGTCCAAATGTATCATATTTATTTCTCCATCTGGAAAGCCCTCGTAATAGTGTTTGAGACGATGTTCATTCGCCACAAACTTTTTGGCCGTCTTAGTATTCTGGATTTCTACTGCACTGTTATTCTTGATTTTGATGATCACAAAGTACTTTGAAATGTTTATCTAACTCTCTTCAAATACAAGTGTTTTTTGCCTATCAAAGAATCAGGTACGAATATGTCAAGAAATGAAAATCAACCAAAAGAAGAAGCAAAAACAGGACACTCATGTCGGACGTTCGAAAGGATGAAGATCATTAAGAAGAAGATTCTGTCGGACGCTCGTGAGGAAGCATCGGACGTCCGGATGGATCGGACGTACTCCTCGGACGCACATCGAACGTGTCGGACATCCTAAAAATTCCACAAAGTGTTGATGACTCTCTGCCAAGACTCTGTCGGACGCTCGTAAGGAAGCATCGGACGTCCTGAAGGATCGGACGCATGCTTCGGATGCACATAAATCTCATCGGACGTCCTAAAAATTCCACGAAGATTTGATAACTCTCTGGACGACGTTCGGACACAGAAGCTCGGACGATAAAATCCCATCGGACGTCCGAACAACAACTTGACTGATTTTCGGACGATGGAATCGGACGATGACTAAGCCGTCGGACGTCCGACAGCCCCAACGGCTAGCTGACTTTTCATCTGCCTTCTATCCGTTGGAAGTATTAATGAAGCCCATTTTTTGTTCCCTTTAAATACAAACGATTCTAAATCAGATGAGGACTTTTGCACACTTTGTTTACAAGATCTCAAGAGATATTTTAGCTTGAAAATAGTCTCCAAAGCTAGATTTGTTCTCCAAGTGGTGTGAATTTCTTGTGAGCATTTCTTTTGTGATTGAAAGTTTCTTTAGTGTAGCTTTGTTGAGGGTTATCTGAGTGATTGTAAAACTTCTTAGCTTGATTAAGTGAGGTTTAGGGCAAGGAGGAAGTGCTCCCTCCATTGTACATCTAGTTGATCATCTTTCATCAAAGAGAAGTTGCTCAACCTAGTGATTGGTCTTCAAGTTTGAGGAAAGCTTAGTAGACAATCGGTTTGATATTCTATCTTATTCTTTTTTGTTTAATAAAATTCTCATTGCTTATCTATACTTGTTTTTTTGAATCAATATTGCTGTCTTCTTCTAATCTACTTGATTGATCATTACTAGAAAAGAAGGTAAATTTTTATTAAGCAAAAAATTGCATAAATTTGATTAAGATTTTAATCAACCTAATTCACCCCCCTCTTAGGTTGTCTTTGGGCCTTACATGCACCATAGTGAAAGATATAAGTAACAATAAAAGAACCAATCCATCAGGAACGTAGTTTACCTGGAAACTGTTTAAGCTTGAATTGGTGTAGGAGAACCTTCTGATCCACTTCAAAGGTCGTTCTATAGATTTGGTGCTCATGGAATGTTTTACTCCTCTCCTTGTAAATTACTACGTTCTCATATGCTTCGTTCCGGATCTCCTCCAATTCTTGCAGGTCCAACTTTCGATAGGCACCGGCCTTCTCTAAATTCATATTACACTGTTTAATTGCCCAAAAGGCCTTGTGCTTGAACTCTACTGGAAGGTGGCACGGCTTCCCGAATACCAATTTATAGGGTGACATCCCTATAGAGGTCTTATACGCCGTCCGATAGGATTAAAGTGCATCTTTCAACCTTTGACTTCAATCCTTTCTATCGGGGCGAACCATTTTATCTAGTATCAACTTAATCTCTATATTCGAGACCTCCGCTTGACCATTGGTTTGAGGGTGGTACGATGTTGAGACCTTGTAGAGTATACCATACCTTCGAAATAGCGCAGCTATGATCTTATTGCAGAAGTGCATCCTCCTATCACTAACAATGGCTCTTGGCATTCCAAAACGCACAAAAATATTGGATTTAATAAAATCTGCAACCACTTTCGAATCATTAGTTCGGGTGGCTTTAATCTCCACCCATTTGAAAACATAATCAACTGCCAATAATATATATACAAAACCAAACGATATAGAAAAAGGCCCCATAAAATCTATACCCAAAACATAAAAAATTTCTACAAAAATTATCGGAACTTAGGGCATATGGTCTCTATGGCCTATATTACCTATCCTTTGACATCGATCACAGGATTTACAAAATAAATATGCATCTTTAAATAATGAAAGCCAGTAAAACCCACCCTCCAGTACCTTATGTGTAGTTCGCTTCGGTCCGAAATGACCTTCACAGGTAAAAGTATGACAAAAAATTAAAATTGACTGAAATTCAGCTTCACTTACGCATCTGCTCATTACTTGGTCAGTGCACCTCTTCCACAAGTAAGGATCATCCCATATGAAGTATTTGGTATCGTTCTTCAACTTGTCCCTCTTCGTTTTAGACCAATCTGCAGGTAAATTACCAGTTACTATGTAGTTAACTAAATCAACATACCAAGGCACTTTAGAATTTAGAGAGAACAGTTGTTCATCAAGAAAGGTATCCTTCAATGGCACGTTTTCCTCTCCAACTGGTATGCGACTTAAATGGTCAGTTACCAAATTCTCCGAGTCTCTTTTATCCCTTATTTCTAGGTCGAATTCTTGCAGGAGCAATATCCACCTTATGAACCTCGATTTCGTATCTTTCTTGATCATCAGGTACCTCAACGCTGCATGATTAGAAAATACAATAACTTTAACACCTAATAAATATGGCTTGAATTTTTCTAGAGCAACGATAACTGCTAGAAGCTCCTTTTCAGTAGTTGAATGATTCAGTTGAGCTACATTCAAAACTCGAGATACATAGTAGATTGTGTAACCTATTTTTCCTACTCTTTGCCCTAACACAACTCCTAGTGCATGGTCATTGTCATCGCACATGATCTCAAATGGGAGATTCCAATCAAGAGGTTGGATGATCGGCGGCGATTTCAATAGCAGCTCCTTTAACTTGTTGAATGCTCTCTCACACCTGGCATCGAACTCGAAGGCCGTATCTTTTTGCAAGAGTTTGAATAGAGGAGCCCCAACTTTCAAGAAATCCTTGATGAATCTTCGGTAAAAACCTGCATGTCCAACAAAATAGCGCACTTCTCGCACACCCGCAGGGTAAGGTAAAGCAGATATAATGTCTATTTTAGCTTGATCAACTTCAATACCCTTAGAGGACAATACATGACCTAGAACTATGCCATACTCAACCATAAAATGACATTTTTCCCAGTTAACCACGAGATTAGTTTCTATACATCTCAACAAGATCAATTTCAGATTATTTAGGCAATTATCGAAACTATGACCATATACACTAATGTCATCCATGAAAATCTCAATAATTTTCTCAACATATTCTGAAAAAATACTCACCATACATCTCTGGAATGTCGCAGGAGCGTTACACAACCCGAATGACATCTGTCTATATGCAAAGGTTCCAAACGAGCACGTGAAGGTGGTATTCTCCTGATTCACCGATACGATTGCAATTTGAAAATACTCTGAAAATTCATTCAAAAAACAATAGTAAGTTCGACAACCTAGTTGCTCAATCATTTGGTCAATAAAAGGAAGGAAAAAATAGTCCTTTTCGTGATAGCATTTAATTTTCGATAGTCGACACACTGTCGCTACCCGGTGGATTTACGTACGAGCACGAGTTCACCCTTCTGGTTGGCCTCCACTGTCACTCCTGATTTCTTTGAAACTACTTGTATTGAGCTCACACATGGATTGTCTGATATTGTGTAAGTAATCCCCACATCTAATAATTTCAATATCTTTTTCTTCACCACTTCTATCATAAGGGGATTAAATCTCCTTTGAGTTTGCCGTACAGGTTTGGTATCTTCTTCAAGTTTTATTCGGTGTATACAGATAGAGGGGCTGATTTTCTTAATATCGGCGATGGTCCATCCTATCGCCTCCTTATGCTCTCTAAGAATTAGAATTAACTTGTCCCTTGAATTTTCGATAGTTCCGCTGAGATAATCACCAGGAGTCTTTCCTTCTCGCCCAAATATGCATATTTCAAGTATTTCGGTAGAGATTTCAATTCTAACACAGGTACCTGCACCACAGACGATAGTATCCTTTGGTGATGTGCGGGTATAAAAATAGGTGCGAGCTCAAACTTTGTCATCGTGATTGGCAGCGATTGTAACGCCCTAATCGTACACTTCAACTTTTCAGTCAACTCTACCTCCGAAGTTGTTTCCAACTCAAGGTGCTTGGTTAAAACAACTTCCAACTCATCCCTGCCAACAATTTCAAACACTTCCTGCACCACAAGGTCAATAGCACTCACAGAAAAAAATAAAACTAAAGTTAGGGTTCGAGGGGTATTTCATAGTTTCGAAAATATTGAAATGAACAATTTTTCCATCGAATTTCATAGACAAGATTCCCTTATTGACATCAATTTTAGTCTGGGCTATGCTAAAAAAGGGTTTACCTAACAGCAAAGGCTAGGGGTCGGGAAAATAATCATCATCCATGTCAAGTATATAAAAATCAGTTAGGAATACCAGTTCATTAATTTTAACCAACACATGTTCGACCAACCCATCAGGGTATGCATTTGTTCGGTCAGCTAATTGAATTATTATTCCAGTTTCTTTTAACGGACCTAGGTTCAGAGAAGTATAGATAGATTTAGACATTACATTGATCGATACTCCTAAGTCTAGCATGGCATTTCTAATCAAAACATTACCTATCCTACAAGGGATCGTAAACATATGTGGATTCCCGCACTTTGGTGGGAGTTTTCTCTGTAGAACCGCTGACACATTTTCCCCCATAATAACTCTTTCATCTCCCCTTACCCTTCTTCAGTTGACGCACAAATCATTCAAAAATTTCGCTTAGTTTGGTACTTGTTTGATTACATCTAGCAGGGGAATGTTGATCTCTACCTTGCAGAATACCTCAAAGATCTCTTTCTCTTTGTCCTACTTCTTCGATTTCTCCAACCTGTTAGGAAAGGGAGGTGAATTAGTTTTAACTTCAATGATTGGGTCAGAGTGTACTACTGGATCTTTGCTGTTTCTGTCGTCCTCTTCAAGCTCTTTCTCGATCTTTTCTTCATCCTTATCCTTTGGAATCAAGAGTTCGGATCCTTGACTTTCCTTCCCGCTCCTTAGGGTCATTGCATTTACATTTTTCGAGTTCAGTTCAGGTTGAGACGGCAATTTTTCGTGAACATGGGATTCCAAGCGATTGATTGCTATTGCCATCTGATTCATATGACTTTGCATTGCTTGTATCTGACCCATTTGATTTTGCAAGTTATATTCCATCTTTTGTTGACTAGCAATTAATTGTTTCATCATTTCTTCTAAAGATGGAAATGAGTTTGGAGGAGGTGGTGGCTGCCGAGGTTGGTATTGCTATTGATACCCTTGCTGTCTATTCGGTGCAAAATTTGATTGCCTATTTTCTTCATAATTAAAGTTAGGGTGATCTCTCCAACCTGGATTATACAAGTTCGAATACGGGTCATATGACTTTTTTGATGTGGACGCATGACCAACCATGTTTACTTGCTCCGCACTCTGTTCTTGAATCATTGGGCAAATCTCTGTAGAATGACCCATGGCAATACAAATCCTACACACATTGGCTTGTGGTGCATTTCTCACAGCCAATTGCCTAACAAAGGATGTTAACTCAGTCAACTGTTATTGGATAGCGGATGTCTCTACTTCATTCACTCTGCGTATCGGGACATCCTCTCTTGTACTGAATTGTTGTGAGTTCTCGACCATTCCTTCAATCAACTCCTACGCTTCTCAAGGAGTTTTGTTCACTAACGCCCCTCCACTTGCAGCATCAATAGTACTCCTATCTCTGAAAAGTAGTCCCTCGTAAAAATACTGGATGAGCAACTGCTCGCTTATTTGGTGTTAAGGACACTTGATGCATAGTTTCTTGAATCTTTCCCAGTAGTCATAGAGCAACTCTCCTGGGTGTTGTTTGAAACCGCATATCTCATTTTCCTCAGACTCACAGCTCGGGAAGTAGAAAAATATTTTTTCAAGAATTTTTTCGTCAACTGCTCCCAACTAGTGATACTACCTGGAAGTAGGTAGTACAGCCAGTCTTTTACTGAGTTCTTGAGAGTAAAGGGGGAATGCCCTCATTTTTATCTGTTCTTCAGTAATTCTTGGGGGTTTCATACTGTTACAAACAATATCAAACTCTTGCAAGTGCTTATGAGGCTCCTCACTTGGTAAATCCTGAAAAGATGGTAAAAGATGAATTAGATCAGATTTTAACTCAAACGGGGTGTTGTCATTTAAATTCAGAAAAGTAATGCATAAGGGCTGCTGATTTAAATTAGGAGCAGTCAACTCTCTTAATATTCGTGCATTAACCATATTAGCTTCTTCTCGATCCAAGTCACTCAAAGTATCATCAAGCGAACTTATTGATTCAACTTTTGGCTCAAGTCTCTGAGATGCAGCACTAGATTGCTCATCTCTTAGCTGTCTGGTCTCTTTCTTTATTCTACGTGCAGTCTTCTCTACTTCGCGATCAAAAATTAATTTGCTTGTACGAGAAAAATAAGGCATAGACTAAAAAAATACAAGAAAATTAAAACAAAAAGAAACTTAAAAAGAAACAAATTAACTAACACTAGTCCCCGGCAACGGCGCAAAAAATTGACAGATTATCGATCCTGCACAATAATAATAATGATAATTTTAGTTGCCAACAAAAGTAGTTTCGAGTCAATTCCAGTACTGGAGCAGAGACTCTGGATACGCAATGGGTTACTAGATTCACCCTGGTTCCGAAGAGTTTGCTAAATCCGATATACCAAAATTTATTCACGAGAACTTGTTAATTTGTATATAGGGCAAGTAGGATCGAATCTACAGGGATTGGGGGTAATTCGTTTCTACTAAAGTTCCAAGTTATGGGGAAATTTTAGTGGAATTAACAATAAGCTATGCTAATCGAATATTACAATTAAACAAAAATTAAATCACAAACTGCAAAATTTCAAATAGTATTGGACAAGCTCTAGTCAAAAAGTAACATCGAAAATGGTTCACCTAATTGATCATCGATGCAAGAATGACTCCACATATAAACTGATAAACAAATTATAATTGTCAAACGAGCGACGACAATCAATTTCTCCGTAATTATTGATAGCTAAGGTACGACCATTAGCTATTGCCCTAATTGCAAAATAATCCTAGGTACGATCGTAGAATTAAATTTTACAATTGCTTTAAGATTTAGAGAAAACCAGTTCTAACAAAACAACATGCTATGAGGGTTGTTTACAAATTAGCCCATATATTTTCCTGACATAACCCCGATAATGCCAGTTGCCACTAATTTAGAACAATCAAACAATTACGGATTTAATTATTCTAATTGGCTCTAGGTTATTGAATTATTCTAATATCCAGGTCCGGAACAATTGAATAATACAACAACCATAAGAAAATAAAGCAGAAAATATACGAATACCAGGAAATAATAGAAAAACTAAAATCAGTTAGATCTCACAATTTAAGTCGAACCAAATCTTCCGTTGTTCTTTGACTAGAAGTATAGCCTTAGTTCATCTCCGGGGTAACAATCTCAAGCAAATTTGCAGAAATAGTTGCGGCATACATTGTGCTCAATTGGAAGGATGAAACGATGGAATAAGAATGATAATAACGAAAAAGAACTACCAAGTCAAAAAAATGACTAATTGTCTCTACTTGGTTCCCATCTTCGATGGAACCAATAGCCACCAAAAGATGAAAAAGTCGGTAGCCGAAAAGATGTCAAGAATGACCGCTATTTTCCCTCCCTAATTCCTCTTCCTATACGGCTACCAAGAGCCAATAAAAGGAAAGAGTCCTACTGCTACTACTCCACTGTACTTCCATTATCAGTTAAGGAAACAATCTTCAATTTTGTCTTCAATTGGTCTTCAATGCGTCATATCAGGTCAATATCTTATAGCAAATCTGGAAGGCTAGAAACAAGATGACATTTCATAGTAAGAAATTGAATGCAAAACTGATTGTGGATAAAGCACAGCAGGAATGGATTGAGTATGAAGCTGAGACTGAAACAGATGCAGGGACAAATGCCCCCTCAGAAATGGACAGACAGCTGCAATGTGGTTGGGAACCACCTGAGGAAGGTGTGATCAAAATAAACACTGATGCAGCAATATCAGCTAAAATGGTAAGAACAGGGCTGGGGATAATAGATAGGAACTGGCGTGGATGGATTGTGAAAGCGAAAGGAATCACTAAATGCAAGAGAGGAGAAGCAGCCAAAGAGGAAGCACTAGCTATAAGAAGTGCATTGGTAATGGCAACAGATGCAGGGTGGACAAACATAGAAGTCCAATCTGACTGCAAAAGTGTTGTGGACCAAATTAACACAGGCAATGTTCAGGCTAGTAGCATAGAAACAGTCCTGGAGGACATTGATAACCTAAAACAGGTTTTTGGCTGCTACAAATTTTCTTTTGTTCCCAGAGCTGGAAATGGATGTAGCCATTCTCTGGCTCAATTTGCTGTCAGGTTGATTAGAAATGCTGAATGGGAAAACTTTTTCCCAACATGGCTAATAGATTTAGTCAGAAAAGATATGAGGGTAGTTACCCCTTTCGTAATTAGCTCTTGTATTATCAAGTGTTAATTTCTATAAAATGTTTAACGTTTATGAAAAAAAATCAATTTTCTGAAATCTAATCTTATTACATTTCCTTTATACCTAACTTAGTTATATCCATATCTTAATCTTTAGACACTCATGCAATTTTCTAAAGTCTCATCAATAAAGAGTAATAATTCATTTAGTTGTACATGCCAATAATACTCAATTTAGATATATCTATGTGTCTGTAACTCTTGAATCGTAGTCATCCAAGATTCATTGCTCTAATTACAATCTTGAATGCATAAAGCTTGATAAATTGAATATTTCGTAACAAGATTAGATGTGATTGCCATCAACATAGATGAAGTTTCCATCACCGTACAATACACTTTGAGAATTCTTAGATGACTTACTAATGATCACAACAGTAGTAATAAGGTGGTCAGCCAAAAACAAATTCATGTCTGGTATCACTATCATGTAAAAAGGCCTTGAATATCAGAAAAATAATGACATTTCCTCTACACAACACTATTTTTGCGATACATGTGTCCAATTTAAGAGAACGGGAATACTACTACCATGCCACTATTTAGCCTTTGAGTCTCTTAATTCCTTTTCATTCCCACTTATGGCTCAAGTAACTTGTACATGAACTAGTTAATGAAACCTTCAGCAGAAATATCCCCAATGATGCATTGACCCAAGCTCCATCAAACATATAGTCCCTTTATATTAGTCACAAAAGCATACGAAGCAAAGCAGATCCATCCTAAAGGACGACAACTATACGTCAAAAGAACATACATCATGAAATTAGAATATGAAATCAAATGAATTTCAAACAGAACATCATTTGAAATGTCAATCTCTTTTGATTATTAGTCAAATCCCAAGAATACTAAAATGCACATAATGGCTTCATAATATAGACTTCCATCCTTAAAATGGCAAAACTACATACCTCCCTTAGTCAAAAGCACCTTTACAAGCCATATGGCAACCAAGTCAATGAAATCAAAATAAAGCCAATCCCAGAGGCTCCCAAGTATGGATGAAGTATATTTCTGAATCCAATTGAATGTACAATATCTAATATCTAAAGACTTAATACAATATCTTTCCTAAATGTCAAATTTCCATACTCTAATAGTCAATTCCAGGTTTTGAGAGATCTAAAGTACTGGAACTGGCTTCTCACCGCTCTAAAGTACTGATATTTCCTTAAAGGAAAGAAGTAAGATGCCCCCTGAGCTCTCACTAGCACTCATAAGTTCAACATTCATTACACAAATACACTTGTTCAAAAAGTAGTATTCAAATGTTCTTAATAACTAAACTTAAAGAAATCAATCAAATTGATCAATCTGACTTTAAGATATCCATCCAACAGAAATTAGAAGCATAAAATTATAGAGTAGTCAATAAAGGTAGCTTATCAAGTTTATGCAAACAAACCTACACTCACTATTTAAAAAAATAATAAATGAAAAATAACTAATACAAGCTGATGATTTCATTGGCAGCCTAATTTCATACACATGATCCAAGACCTAATTTATACTAAACCTAAGCTCTTGTACATGCATCGACGACCTAATTTCATAGCATCAATGTTGTTGAAAAAACCTAATTTCATCAACTTATCAGGAAAATAAACAAACAAGGTCATCGAACTAAAAAATCCAAAAACAAAATCATGAATTGTGAGGAAATAACAAATTCCTATTTTACAAATTTAGAATGTGATAAAGAAAAACAGTCTAAAATTCCTGGAAAAAAAATCAAAACAAACAAAAAAATATTAATAAAAAAATGAGCTTAAAAACCTGAAGAATCTTAGTCCTTATCCTGATTCTGGAAAATTCTCAAATCAAACAAAATTCCCAAGCATCGACTGCAATAGTTTCAGCTCGACTCAAAGTGAAATTGGTCAAAGGAAATTTGGAAAACTCTCACAGCTTGATACAGAAGAAAATTGGAAAATATCAAGAGGAAAGAAGAGAAAAATTGAAGGAGGTTGATATGGAGATTGATATGGAGGGAAAGGGAAAGGCAAAACGAGAAATTGATGGGCAAGTGTTCAAACCGAAGAATTTGATATGTTTTATGTTTTATCAATGGATGGGCAAGTGTTCGTTTCTATTTTTTCGGTTTCTCTTGGATTCTTAATTTCTATTTCACTATTCTATAGTTGGATTTTTTTTTGACTTACGAAAGAAAACAGATAAATCTGGCTTTTTTATGACCTGAATAGGTGCTAGTCACAGAAGATTGCTAAACCACATAGTTTTATCCCCTCTTATGTGACATGTTGAGTGGTGTCATAAAAAGTTTTCTATTTGTGACCCCCACAATATTACAAGTCACAAAAGCTATCTTTTCTTGTAGTGTGAACCCACCAACTGAAGTATCTCTAGCTAGAGCATTTTATGAATTTACATGAACTCTCATAAAATTACAGGCTGGTATAAACTCGCACGTCTAGAAGCAGTTTAACATGGCTCAAACTTGGCTGAATTTTAATGATGCCTAAATAATTAACTAAGAATAATCAAGGGCTTTCTTCTAAATGTCATGCACTACTTGATGGTACCATCAATACGCCAATTGTTTCCGAGATGCGATTCTCTTGGTTTACTGGAGAAGGGTATCTAAAAAATCATAGATGGAGGTAGCATGGAAAATTTTATAGATATTTAAACTTTGGACGTGTTGTATCTAAAAGGATTTTCAGAGGCAAAAAATTTGATTTATGAAGAATCTTTTCAAAACTTTCCATTCTTTAAAGGGGAAATACTAACCCAGCCCTCCACAACTCCCTCTCTGAGTTCAGTCATCTTGGTAAGCAGTGAACAAATCAAATAACCAGCTTGCAACTAAGGGAATCAAAAGATTAGCCAACATTTTGCATTTGACCAATTGTGGTAAATGTTAGGAAATTGGCCTAATTTCTTTTAGTCAAGATCCCTACTTGGTGTGGGCAGTAACTAGTTTCCTAATTAGATTTAGTTACTTGAAGAAGTAGTCAACGAAACTTCTATTTGGTTTAGGATTTAGATGTATTTCCTATTCTGTATAAGTCTAGGAATTAGTATTGGGTTCCAATTGCTATTTGGTTTTTTGACCAAGTAATGTTCTCTATAAATAGGTAGATTGGCATACTATAAAGACACACAAAAAAGGAGTGAGAAAGTTCTTAGTGGGTAAGAAGGTTATACAAGAGTTGGGACTTGGGAATCAAGTTATAATCTTGTGGTGCATTTCTCTCACAATAAGAACAAATTTTTCTCTCCGTGGATGTAAGCTTGGTGATTAAGCCGAATTACGTTAATTCTTGTGCATTACTCATCATTCGTGTTAGATATTATTTTCTATTAAATTGTTGGTCTTTTCTTTTTCAAATAGTTGGCCTGATACCCTAACAAGTGGTATCAGAGCTCCGTTAGGGTTTTGGTTAATTATTTGAAATTGAGTGGGTGGTGGTATACCATAGGGTTAGAACTCTACAGTTTTCAATTCAACCGTTTAATGGAACTACAAGTTTCACTCTTTGGCAAAGAAGAGTGAAGGATGTTCTAGTTCAACAAGGTTTGGCAAAAGCATTGAATGGAAAGAACAAGAAGCCAGAGAACATGAAGGATGATGAGTTTGAAAAGTTGGACGCAAGGTGTGCGAGCACAATTCGGCTCTATATGGCGGACAACATTATAAATAATGTGATAGATAAGGAAGATTCTGCAGCAGACCTCTGGAAAAAATTGGAACAATTTTATCTGGCTAAAAGCTTATCCAATAAGTTGCATCTAAAGCGGCAACTTTATGCACTAAAGATGGAGGAGGGTGGCAGTCTCATGGATCACATGAATACGTTCAATGAAATTTTGGATCAACTCCAAAAGGTTGGCGTAGATATTGAGGAAGAAGATAAGGCCTTTTTACTTCTTACCTCAGTCTTTGATTCTTACGAAAGTGTTGTGACGATTTTGTTGTATGGGAAGGACACTTTAGAATTCAAGAATGTGCATTTTTCTTTGTTGGATCATGAAAAATAAAGGAAAGCAAGCCAGGATGTGATACAAGAAATTGCGTTAATTGCTCGAGGTGAGAATAAAAGAGGAAAAAAACTTAGCAGTGAATCTAAGGCAGGTGGTTCAAAGGCCAAAAGAAAGGGTGGAGTCCAATGCTTTGGTTGTCATGAGTTTAGCCATATCAAAAGATATTGCCCTCATTAAAAAAAATGATAAGAATAACTATGATGGTGTTGCTAGATATGTATCAGGTGGAAATATTCTCATATTCTCTAAAGGTACTAATATTTCTTCTCGTGATGGTTGGATTTTAGATTCTAGATGTGTTTCACATGTTTGCTCTAGGTTAGACTATTTTGATACTCTCCAAAGAAAGAAAGTAGGTTTTGTGTCATTAGATGATGGATCTACTTGTCAAGTCAAAGGTGTTGGAGTGGCGAAAATCAAAATGTTGAATGGAGAGATTCGTTCTTTGGGTAGTGTGGCTTATGTCCCAAAGTTACGAAGGAATTTAATTTCTTTTAGCCAGTTAGACTTCAAGGGTTACCATTTTTTCGCTGTAGGTGGAGTCTTGAAAATCACACAAGGCGAGACGGTCTTGTTGATGGGAAAGAAGTATGGTAATTTGTACCATTTGAATATCTCAATAGATTGGGAGCGGAAGGGGATTCAAGAATATTCTTAAATTACAAATTATGGTAAGAGGAAAAGTCCTGCTATGAGAGATGGTAAATTGAGGCCCCTCTCGCGAGTCAACTAGATGTTGGACTTGGTTAGCTACACATATTCATTTGCCGATTGAATCAATTGAAAACAAGATCGTCTTGATTTGGGTGTGCAGCTAGGCACCAAGGTATATGGTGGAAAAAGGCAAATGAGATTTTTTGAATGGTTTGCTGTGTTTGCTAAAAGAAATATTCGCCAAGATGGAGATTTGTTAGGAAATTGGCTTAATTTCTTTTAGCCAAGACCCCTATTTGGTGTGGGTAGTAACTAGTTTTCTAATTGGATTTAGTTACTTGAAGAAGTAGTCAACGAAACTTCTATTTGGTTTAGGATTTAGATGTTATTTCCTATTCTGTATAAGTCTAGGAATTAGTATTGGGTTCCAATTGTTATTTGATTTTTTGGTCAAGTAATGTTCTCTATAAATAGGTAGATTGGCATGCTACAAAGACACACAAGAAAGAAGTGAGAGAGTTCTTAGTGGGTGAGAGAGTTATACAAGAGTTGGGGATTGGGAATCAAGTTGTAATTTTGTGGTGTTTTTCTCTCATAATAAGAATAAGTTTTTCTCTCTGTGGACGTAGGCTTGGTGATTAAGCCGAACCACGTTAATTCTTGTATGTTGTTCATCATTCGTGCTAGATATTATTTTCTATTAAATTGTTGGTCTTGTTTTTTCAAATAGTTGGCCTGATATCCTAACAGTAAATGTGAAGAAGAGACAAACATAAGCAATGGCAGATACATCACAACTAAAAATTAGTTTAACGAAAGTTAGAAGATGGCCGGCTGTCAACCATTTATGTGTGGAATTATACATGCGTATAATATGCTGCAATACTTCCATGCTTACCTGCAATAGTTAGCTTTTGGCAACCAAAGAATCAAAGAAAATTAAGAACTCCCACTTCCTATAAAAGCTCATCACCTATTAATGTCGTATATTTCCGATGCATACATGCTAGTATTTGGCAATTCAAGAGTTATAACACTGAACCCCTGACTCTCCCTACAAACATCTTTGCATCATTAGCTAGCACACACTCATGGCATTCAATAGCGACCAATGGTAATGCACAAAAGAGGTAGGACTCAGCACCACAGTTATCCCATGAGATGCCAACCATGGTTCGCCATTGCAGGTCGCGGTAGCGTCGCAGTCTCAGTTGTTCCACATCCATCGTGCCATATCAGATGATACACACATTATAACACATGAAAGTTTTCAAAAATTTTGAAAAAATTACTAAAATTAGAAAATATCAAAAAAGGCATAATTTAAAAAATATCCGAGTCAACTCCGAGTTGATTCGGATATATTGACTGATATCATGCATTACGGATTCGAATTGACCAATATCGGCCGAATCAGAGCAAGTTGTCTCGGATATGGTAATATCTGCAATTCAGGGATCGGTATCGTATCGATCTCCTCTGTTCCAGTTACGACTCGGCCGATACGTATTGGTATCGGCCGATATGGTGAACCATGATGCCTACTATTCTGCATATCTCAATTTCGATCCCTTTTGTTTGCTTCAACCACAACTGCATATCTGTCCAAGAGAAGAAAAACAAAATAAGAGGGTAGCAAAGAGTGCATTGTCTCCACAATCTCTTACTAGAATTATTCAATTTTGAAACATGCATAATTCTAGTAAAAGATTGTGGAGATCATGCATGTTTTATTTGTTGTCCTCTTATTCTAGGCAGATGTGCAGTTATGACTGGGGTAAACGAAGAGATAGGATTTGAGCTATATAGACAGTTGGCATGCTGACTGCTACAGATGAGAAGAGGGGAGTTGATGCTCTAGAGAAGCTTAAACAGTCTGATGGCTTTTCTGATAATGATTTGCTCTCTTATTAGCTTAATGTGGTAGATTCTTCTAGCATTGCTTCCCTTGCAGATTTGTTAAGGTTCAGTTTCGGAGGCTTGATATCTTGATATTGTTGGAGCATTCACAAATTCAGTTCATTTCTGATGGCTTTCTCCAATTGGATTGTTTTCCTTTGTTTTTAATTGTTAAACTGGCACTTCTTTTAATTTTGTATTTTAACGTTTTAGAATTTTGGAATGTTATGTATTAAGGATTCGCTCATAAACAAAACAAGTGCATAAATATTGGACTATAGTATACAATAAAATTTTCATTTTTTTTTCACTTTTTTAACAGTTTTTTTCATTGTTACTGTAACATTTTCCTTGTTATTTATAATCTTTTTTTCTTAATAATGATTTTAAATGAATACTAAAGGGATTCATGGATTGTAAGGATCGAAGACAATCTAAGAGGGGGGGTGAATTAGGCTTTCAAAAAACCTGCTAAGATACAGTCCACTTTTTCACAGACTACCTTTCTTTTCTCTAATACCTCCCAATGAACGAGATAACACAAGAGCACAAGTATTCGTGAGATGAAGAGAAGAACAATTTATGTAGAAAAGCAGTAAATGAAAGTAAAGAAACAAACCAGGCTTCAAACACAACTGAGATTTGAACACCACTTTTATATACCAAATTACTTCAAGTTGAACAAACTTGCAACCAATCTTTTGTGTACAAGGAAGGGATCACTTCCTTCTTGCCCCAAACCACACTTGGTCAAGCAAGGAAGTTTTACAAATACTCGCAAACCCTCACTATGCTACACTATTGAAGAAGCTGTGTCACACTTGAAAAACTACACGAAGATTGCACAAACAAAGAGTACAAATGTTCCTTTTGAGTATTCTAGCACTTGAATCACTCACAATCTGATGTAGGCTTGATGTGCAAAGTTCCCTTTAGGTGGTTGACTTTGTTCTATTTATAGGAGACCAGAAAATTATTCAATTAATGCTGTCAACGGGTAGAAGGCAACTGAAGAGTCAACTAGCCGTTGGTACTGTCGGACGTCCGATACACAGGTGTTGAGCGTCCGATCCTGATCAGTAATCAAGTAACTCCTGGCTTGTCTTCTTCGGACGTCCGAGTCTGAGTTCTTTACTCGTCCGAAGATACTCAAAGATTGTCGGACGTCTGATACTCTCCTTTTGTGCGTCCGACATCATCCTCAGCAGACTTCATTCTTTTTTATCTTCTTTTTCTGCTTTAAATCCACAGACCTGTTTGGTTCATTTCTGAAAAGGATCTCTACAAAAGGTATTAGAAACATCCAATTGTTTTGTAATCATCAAAAGATATGAGTTGAGATAAACAATCTCCCCCTTTTTGATGATGACAAAACAATTGGATAGAGCAAAAAAAATATAACAGCTCCCCCTAACGAAGTGCATGAGTAGTATACAGGAAGAAATGCAATCCACATCATCAGTGCTGATCCAACTCAACTCCCCCTGAGACTGACTCCCCCTAACTAGTTACTCTATATATCAGTGTTAAACCAAATCCAAATCCAATTCTCCCCCTTTTTGTCATCACAAGATTTAGTATTAGTTTTGGTACCAGCAATGCATCTCATCAGAAACAATATCAGTATACACATTTCCAATGTACAGCACAGTTTGGAATCAATCATTTAGCAGATATCAATCAGAAACATTCATTCAATCAGCAGATTGCACAGACACATAACTAATCATGTCACCCATTCAAAACATTCATAACAAAACACTTAGTTATAACATTCATAAGCAGTAAAAAATATCCAGTTGTACAGACCATGTGTTCAGCACTTAATACAAAAGTGCAATGCAAAAGATGAACTATAGTCCTAGATAAAGGTGCAGTGACCTAGTAGTGCCTAGATGGTGATTTTAGATGATCCAGGCCTTCTCCTTGCCAGACGATACTGTGCAGGATCCTCTTCTTCCTCAGTTTCTTCATCACTATCTTCATCTGATTCCTCAGTTGCTGGAGCCTTACCTTTTTCCTTGGGCTGAGAACTGGAAGTTAGTGTAGTCTCAGCACCAGTAGTTGGTCCTGTGGGCTCAGTTCTTGGCTCATTTACATTGCTCTCAGGTATTGGAGGGACAAGTAGGTTTCTTTTTTCAATGAAGGAGGATTTTTGGTCAGAGGTCATGATCATCATGAGACCTTCTTCAATAAGCAAGACATGCTGTTTGAGGTCTTCAAGCAAGGAAATGACTTCAGAATTGGATGCGAAGGACCTGCTAGCAGACTTCCTAGGATGAATGGTGAAAGGAGAGACAAAGTCTGACTGATCACGAGGAGTCCTAGGAGTGACAGGGGTTTCATGAAAGTTTTTCCTTCTAGACTCAGCAACAATCTCCTTATAGCACCAATGGCCTTCAAAAAATGTTAAGTTCTTTCGTTCAAAATAAGCTTTTGAGAAGACTGATGAAGCACTGTCTTTGGGAGATTTTCCAGAAAAAGGAATTTCAAAATGGGCAAAGATAGGGGTCAGAAATCTGCCATAAGAGAGCTTCCTACGGCTGTCAGTGCTAATTTTGAGCAAAAACTTGCACATTATAAATCCAAAGTCAATGCGAATTTTTTCAACAAAGCATTAGAACAGATAGAGTTCCATTTTGTTTGCATCTGTTCTGTGGCCATCAGTTGGCACTAACAGATTTGAAATGATAGTGAAGATGATCAGGTTCTGAGGACTAAGATCATCCAGTCTTGCCTCAGCAGGAGTATTGAATGTGGTTTGAAAATAGGTCATGAGTTTAGCATTGTAAAAATGATGGTAGGTAGAAGGAAATTCCTCATATGAAAAGAAATTTACAATTTTTCCTTTGAAACTAGGTTCAATATTGGTTTTCAGAATGGAATTCACAATGTCAGGAGTTAACATGATGTCTACAGAATTGACCCTAGAGATGAGTTCAGTGTGTGATTTACCCTTTCTAAGATTAGCAAAAAATTGATACAGCATGTCAGGGTAAAAGACATTAGGAATGGTCAGAATATGAGTCCATTTCTGGAATTCAAATAGTTTGATAACAGGTTCAAGATCAAGCTTACGAAATTCATAGGGAAGAATGAGCCTTTGGGTGATGAACCCTTTTTGAGAGACTAACTCAAATCTGTCTCTAGCTTCATCATCAATGAATTTTGGAAGAGGAGTGGGTTCTTTTACTGGCTGAGACACAGGATTCTTTCCAGAACGTTTCCTGTTTGAGGTTTGTGTGGCAGATGCCCCTACGTTTTGAGCCTCAGTTCTTGTCCTTGGAGACTTCCTGGTAGAGGGTTCAGGAGTTTGCTGACTCCCAGTAGTGTTTCCTACATTCTGCTGATCATCAGAGGGATCAGCAGACTTGCTTTTTCTTGGAATGGGAGTGCTCTTCCTCTTTGCAGTCCTCTTTCTTTTAGCAGAGGATCTTGTGACAGTTTCATCACCCTGGGTAACCTGTTCTGGTTCCTCATTTCCACCAGCAATGTTCCCTTCAGAGTTCTGCCCTTCCATCTGCTCATCAGATGATTCAGCAGTTGGAGTAACCAGTTTTCTTTGGGCAGTTTGCTTCACCTTTATCACCACGGGTCACAATCTTCTTTTTGGGTGCCACAGGAGGTGGTTCCACGACTTCAATGTCTTCATCCCTAAGCCTAAAGGATCGTCCGGCACTAGTAGATCCTCCTCTGACTCTAACCATGATGCAATGTGGATATGATTTTTGATGCAGAATGTGGTGTACAGAAGAAGAATGCAGTAAAAGCCAACTAGAGTGCACTAAGAAGCCGCAAGAAGGGAGTTGTGTGAAGTTAGGGTTTCGTATGTGAATTGGGAGTTTTGGGGTAGTTGGGGGTTAGGAGTGATTTTTATGAGTGATTAAGGAGCAATAGAGGTGTAAATAAGTTGGTTGGTTCAATTTCTCGGAACTTGGTTTGAGGAGAGAGGAATTTGAATTTCAAATATTAGAGGAAACTGAAAGGTCGCGTCCGAGACTTATGGAGGAAAATGAACTGAGAAGAATGGGTAACTGCCTTATAGGACTCATTTTTTGAGTGTCGGACGTCCGAACGAAATGAAGCGTCCGACACAACCGTCCGAACCAGGGTTTTTCTGAAACTTGGACGAAGAACACTGTCGGACGTTCGTTCCAATTCATCGGACGTCCGATAAGGATTGACTAGAAATAAGACTTAGAACATTTTTTCTGAAACACCCAATTTTGTCCTCAAGGACACAAATTGATCTAGCGGAAGAGCTTTTGTGAGGATATCAGCGATCTGTTCTTTAGAACAAACAAACTCAACATGGATTACCCCCTTTGAGACAAGATCGTGAATGAAATGATGCTTTATATCAATGTGCTTAGTCCTAGAGTGTTGAATGGGATTTTTTGTTAGATTGATTGCACTAGTGTTGTCACAGTACATGGGTACACATTCATATACTAAATCGAAGTCATTCAATGTGTTTTTCATCCATAACAATTGAGCACAGCAAGCACCAGCAGCAACATATTCAGCTTCAGTAGTGGACAGTGAGATAGCATTTTGTTTTTTACTAAACCAAGAGACCAAGCAATTTCCAAGAAAGTTGCATATGCCAGTAGTACTTTTTCTATCTATTTTACAACCACCAAAGTCAGCATCAGAGAATCCACAAAAAGGAAGTTCATGACATTTTGGATACCACAAGCCAAAATTTAAGGTTCCTTTAAGATATCTCAAGATTCTTTTTACCGCATTCAAGTGTGATTCCTTTGGACAGGATTGAAATCGAGCACATAAGCACACAGCAAACATGATGTCAGGCCTACTAGCAGTTAAATAAAGTAAACTTCCAATCATACCTCTGTACTTCTTCTTCTCAACTTTTGTACCTTCTTCATCTTTGTCAAGTTTGGTAGATGTGCACATAGGTGTCCCAACAGGCTTTGATTCCTCCATTCCGAATCTTTTCAGCAACTCCTTGGTATATTTTGTTTGATTTATAAATGTTTCATCTTGGGTTTGAATCACTTGGAGTCCAAGGAAGAAGTTCAGTTCTCCCATCATGCTCATTTCAAATTCTTTTTGCATGATGATGGAAAAGTCCTTGCACAATTTTTCATTAGTAGCACCAAATATGATATCATCCACATATATTTGCACAATCAAAAGATCTCGTGAGCTTTGTTTTGTAAAAAGTGTAGTGTCTACAATGCCTCTTTTAAAACCATTTTCAATCAAAAATCCACTCAGACGTTCATACCATGCTCTAGGAGCTTGCTTTAATCCATATAAAGCTTTTGAGAGTTTAAACACGTGATCTGGATAAGATTCATTTTCAAAACCAGGAGGTTGGTCAACATAGATTTCTTGATCTATAAATCCATTTAAGAAGGCACTCTTAACATCCATTTGAAATAATTTAAAATTCTTGAAACATGCAAATGCTAAAAACATTCTTATGGATTCCAACCTGGCTACTGGTGCAAAAGACTCATCAAAGTCTATTCCCTCTTCTTGAGTGTATCCCTTAGCCACCAGTCTAGCCTTATTTCTAACAATCTCCCCTTTATCATTCATTTTGTTTCTAAAAACCCATTTAGTGCCAATGATAGGATGGCCTTGTGGTCTGGCAACCAGGGTCCAAACCTTGTTTCTTTCAAATTGGATTAACTCTTCTTCCATAGCTAAAATCCAGTGCTCATCATTCAATGCATCAACAACATTTTTAGGTTCAATATATGATACAAAAGCAAGATTATCTACCAGGTGTCTAGAGGAACGAGTCCTGACCTTTTCAGAAGGATCACCAATTATAAGCTCCCTGGGATGATTATGAGCAAATTTCCAGGCTCTTGGAAGATCATTAGAAGTAGTGGTATCTCTATTATTCACTTCTTCAGCTGGACTGACCTGAGCATCAGCATCCTTTGAATCAGTTTCTGGTGAGGCAGAGTCATGATCATTGATTGCTAACTTCTTCAATTCTTCTTGAACACCTGTGTCATCATCTTCACCACAACTCATAGAGATGTCACCATTAGATTCATCAAAAGTAATGTGTATAGCCTCCTCTATAATCAATGTTCTACGATTATAAACTCTGAAACTTTTTTTATTTTCACAATAACCCAAGAAAATTCCCTCATCAGATTTCTTGTCAAACTTTCCAAGATGTTCCTTGATATTCAAAATGAAACATTTACAACCAAATACTTTGAAGTACCCGACAACAGGCTTTTTGTCATACATGAGCTCATAGGAAGTTTTGTTCAAAATTGGTTTTAGAAGAACTCTATTCATGGTATAACAGGCTGTGTTTATGGCTTCAGCCCAAAAATATTTTGGTAAATTGCATTCACTAAGCATGGTTCTAGCAGCCTCTTGGAGAGTTCTATTTTTTCTTTCTACAACTCCATTTTGTTGAGGAACTCTAGCAATAGAGAATTCATGAGTAATACCATTATGATCACAAAATTCTGGAAAACCACAGAACTTGAATTCTGTCCCATTATCACTTCTAATCCTGACAATTTTCAAGTCAAGCAGATTTTGTACTTTAGCAAATAATGAGGTAAAATTCTTAAAGGCATCATCTTTATGAGCAAGAAATATCACCCAAGTATATCTAGAATAGTCATCAACAATCACAAAACAGTATCTCTTACCACCAAGGCTTGCAGTCTGTGTAGGACCAAACAGATCAAGGTGCAGAAGTTCAAGTGGTTTTGAAGTAGAAACACATTCTTAGGTTTAAAAGAAACCTTGACTTGTTTTCCAAATTGGCAAGCATCACAAATTCTGTCTTTTTCAAATCTAATTTTTGGAAGACCTCTAACAAGTTCCTTTTTAGAAATTTCTTTCAGCAAATCCATATTGAAGTGACACAACCTTCTATGCCACAACCATGGGTCCTCATTTGCTACTTTGAGACATTTGAGATATGAGGAATCAATTTTTTCAAGAAAAACTACATAGACATCATTAACTCTTTTTCCTTTGAAAATAATGTTGAACTTTGAGTCAAATATGAGACATTCAAGCTTTTTGAACACTACAAACAGATTCCTATCACACAATTGGCTAACACTTAACAGATTGTAGCTCAAATTGTCAACAAGAAGAACATTGTGGATAAAAGTTTGATCATTCTTACCAACATCGCCAATACCAACAGTCTTGGCTTTGTTATCATCTCCAAACGTTACCTTTCCACTTGCTTTTTGCTTGAGTTTAATGAATTGTGATGCATCACCAGTCATATGTCTTGAGCATCCACTATCAATGAACCATTTTGATTTTTAGCAATATTATCCTGGTTCACCTACACACAAACCCACAAGATAATACTTGGTACCCTTTACATATTGGGTCCTTGAGAGTTAGTCTTATGTTTAACTACCCACATGCATCTCATGCCATTCCTCATGTTTTTCTTAACATGACAGTTGCTATTCATGTGACCAGATTGACAACAAAAGTTGCATACTGACATTGGATCAATCAAATGAACAGGTTTAATGAATCTGACTTGCCTTCTTCTGTGGATAGCAAACTCATTTGTATTTTGGTTCAGTCTTATTTGATGAGTATTAACATAAGGTACAGTGTCATTCTTTTGAAGATGGTTCTGTTTCAAATGATGTAACAATTGACATAAGTCATCCATCCTTTTTCTTAAGCTGCATTGCTCACTTCTGAGTATGTCACAGTAATTTTTCCTTTTGTAAAGTTCAGCAAGCACATCAGACTCAGTCCTTTTCAGGTTATCATTTTCATACTTAAGACATTTGTTTTGTCGAAAAAGATTTGCATTGTCTTGTATTAGAAAGCTAATTTTCTGCTTCAATTCCTTGTTTTTAACAAAGGATTCTTTCAATCTGTTATGCATTTTTTCTAGAAAAGAATTAACATCATCATCAGATTCACTATCACTATCGGTTTGAGAGTTGTATTGTGTTACCTCTTCATCTCCAATAGCCATGAAAGCCACTTGTGCAGATTCCTCTTCTTCTTCAACTTCGCCTTCTGAGTTGCAATCATTCCAGGTAATTTGAAAATTGTTGAACTTTGGTTTTCGTTCAATCTTGTTTTCCTTCTTTTTCTTCATTGGACACTCATTTGCATAATGTCCAGATTGGTCACATTCAAAACATTTATCGTTTTGCTTCTTGTTGAACTCTAGTTTCCCTCTATTTCTGAAGTCATTAGTCTGATTCTGGAAGGAATTGCTGGATTCGCCTTTCCTGAATCTTCTCTTATTGAGAAATCTTTTGAAGCCTCTTGTGATGAGTGCAATATCACTGTCATCACCTTCCAAGTCATTTTCATCCAGTGAGGCTGTTTCATCTTCATCCTGTGAAGCTTTCAGAACAATACTCTTCCTTCCTTTTGTGTCTTCTTTTTCCTGCATCTTAGATTTAAGTTTCAGTTCGTAAGAAGTTAGAGAGTTAATCAGAGATTCAATGGATAAGGAATTTAGATCCTTGGCTTCCTCTATGGCAGTCACTTTGCTTTCCCAATCCTTTGATAGAGCATTCAGAATTTTTCTGTTCTTTTCACCTAGAGAGTACTCCTTCTCAAGCACCTCTAAATCCTTGATCAGATCATTAAATCTACAATACATTTTGTCGACATTTTCATGAGGCTCCATCTTAAAAGATTCATACTTGGTGACCAGAATGGACTTTTTCTGTTCTCTTACGTTGTCACTACCCTCATGAATTTCTCTTAGCTTATCCCACATTTCTTTGGCAGATTTACACCCTTTTACTCTAATTGACTCATTTGAGTCTAAGGCACTATAAAGAACATTCATGATTTTGGCATTCAATGTGAGATTGGTTCTATCTTAAGCATTCATCTCAGCTCTCGTTTTTGGCCGCAACAAACCTGTTTCTGCATCAAGAAAGTTAGCATCATGCGGTCCTTCATTCACAATAAACCACAGCTCAATATCAATGGATTGCAAGAAGATAATCATTTTTTCTTTCCAACTAACATAATTGGAACCAGTAAACATGGGAGACCTAGTAACAGATTGCCCCTCAACAAACATAGCATGACTGGTTGTCATCTTTACTCCAAGCCGCTTGAGCTTAATCTCTAGGAGACCAAGCTCTGATACCAATTGTAAGGATCAAAAACAATCTAAGAGGGGGGGTGAATTAGGCTTTCAAAAAACCTGCTAAGATATAGTCCACTTTTTCACAAACTACCTTTCTTTTCTCTAATACCTCCCAATGAACGAGATAACACAAGAGCACAAGTATTCGTGAGATGAAGAGAAGAACAGTTTATGTAGAAAAGTAGTAAATGAAAGTAAAGAAACAAACCAGGCTTCAAACACAACTGAGATTTGAACACCACTTTTATATACCAAATTACTTCAAGTTGAACAAACTTGCAACCAATCTTTTGTGTACAAGGAAGGGATCACTTCCTTCTTGCCCCAAACCACACTTGGTCAAGCAAGGAAGTTTTACAAACACTCGCAAACCCTCACTATGCTACACTATTGAAGAAGCTGTGTCACACTTGAAAAACTACACGAAGATTGCACAAACAAAGAGTACAAATGTTCCTTTTGAGTATTCTAGCACTTGAATCACTCACAATCTGATGCTTGATGTGCAAAGTTCCCTTTAGGTGGTTGACTTTGTTCTATTTATAGGAGACCAGAAAATTATTCAATTAATGCTGTCAACGGGTAGAAGGCAACTGAAGAGTCAACTAGCAGTTGGTGCTGTCGGACGTCCGATACACAGGTGTTGAGCGTCCGATCCTGATCAGTAATCAAGTAACTCCTGGCTTGTCTTCTTCGGGCGTCCGAGTCTGAGTTCTTTACTCGTCCGAAGATACTCAAAGATTGTCGGACGTCCGATACTCTCCTTTTGTGCGTCCGACATCATCCTCAGCAGACTTCATTCTTTTTTATCTTCTTTTTCTGCTTTAAATCCACAGACCTGTTTGGTTCATTTCTGAAAAGGATCTCTACAAAAGGTATTAGAAACATCCAATTGTTTTGTAATCATCAAAAGATATGAGTTGAGATAAACATGGATCCATTCTGGATGGCGAGACTTTAAATTTGTGCAGTTTCTTGAAGAATCTAGTTACAATCAGCTAAGATTCTTAGGGCCACGATTAAAACAACTATCAAGTTAGTTGACACAAAATCCTATTTTAGGTAAATTCTCTTACAGCATTCCAAGATTGCCTAGTCTCGTCAACAAATTGCTCAACTTTATAAGAATATGTGTTTACAATGTAAGTACATTATACGCCATATTATCTTAACATGTCTTTTCATGTCATCTCAAGATGTCTTTATTTTTTTTTTGTTGGGGGGTGGTTTGGGTTGGTTTTGGTGGTGGGTTCGGCTTGCATGTGGGCTCTTTGGAACATCATTCACCTTTATTCTCTTTGTATTTGTATGTTTGCTCACTCTTTTTCCTTCTTTGATAAATTCTCGAGAATAGGGATTCATGCGAGCCGAGCTGCTCGCGAGTAACTTGCGAGTAGCTCAGTCAATGACTTGGCTTGAACTCAGTCAAATCGAGTTCGAGTTGAGTCTCGAGTTACTCGAATATACATTCAAGTCGAGTTCAAGCTCGAATTTTTGCAGCTCATGGCTCGACGAGCTACTCGTCGAGTAGTATAATTTAAATAATATATATGTATTATAATTATAAAATAACCGTTATAGATATAATTTATACTAAATTTACAAGATTGATCAAAAAGCTCGATTAATCAGTTTACTCGACTCAATAAGGCTTGACTCAAGGTCGAGCCTTATCGAGTCGAGTCTCGAGCTTTTAAGGACTCGATCGAGCTCGAGCTTGAGCTGAGATTCTCTGACTTGATCGAGCTCGAGCTCGAGCTTGAGTATAAGTATATTATAGCCGAGTCGAGCTCGAGTATAGCAGTACTCGAGCTTGACTCGGCTCGAATACACCCATACTCGAGAATAACTACTAGAGTTAAGAGCTTTATGGGCTTCAAGGTCAAAAGATGGAAAAACTGGCAATTGCTTATCATGATGCTTCGGAGATTAGTCCAAACCCAATACAAATTCTGAGAAAGGTCAAATGTATTATTTTAGCTTTTTAGGTCTATTTTGTTGACAATCTTTTCTTTTTCTCACTTCGGAGTCAACTTCTGATAAGATGGGATTTATTTACCACCTACCGCCGTTATTTTAGCTTTTTAGGTCTATTTTGTTGACAATCTTTTCTTTTCCTCACTTCGGAGCCAACTTCTGATAAGATGGGATTTGTTTACCACCTACCGGCCTAGACGAGTGCACATCTGGAAGCCACTTGAAGTGGCTTGCCACATTTTTGTGGCCAATGGTAGGAGGCAGGATTTGATCGCCCTGACCTCCCATCCCACCAACTTTGGTGGTGGCCACTAAGCTAAGAGCTCGGTGGTTGGGATTTGTTTAAAAGAGAGATAATTCAGAAACCATATTGTCAAATTACACGATTCCACCAATAAATCAAACTGAAATAATCATGCAACTTGGAAATAGTGTTTAAATAAATAGGTTCAATGGTAAAGTTTCTTCTGTATCATTCATTCATATACGCCATTGAATGCCTAGCATATATAAGCCAGTATTCCAATCATCCTTGTTTGGAATGTTGCATTAGCATAGGCTCATCTCGCCAAGAAGCCACTTTAGGTTTCCTCTCCGAATAAGCACAGGGTTCTCTATCCTTCTCTACCTAATTTTCTTGTTCCCTTCTTTGAGAGCATAATTTGATAGGAAAAGTATTACACTTGACCCGAATAAAGAAGGTCAAATGGTAAAAGCATATGGTTCCAAGTTGTCTAAATCTTTAGCACAAGTATGACTAGATTAGTTGAGAAGATAAGATCTTGACAAGATTAATTGTTGCATGATGACTAATGAAGCTCATATATGATTTATTCATTAAAACAAAGGATTCAAAACATTGATCTTTGGTGATTTTGTAGTCTAAGATGCATGAAAAATATCACAATGTTGCATAGATCTATGGTCCGGCGCGGGATGATCTAGTGATCTACACATGAATGCAAAGAGATGAGAAGGATGGAAAAGTCTGACGTAACGATCGTTATGATAACGAAACTGTTTTTACCTGATATAACAGGTAAAAACACTTTTAGCGACCATTTGATTACCTATTATACTGGTAATCTAAATAAGATAGTACCTAAAATTTGGTTAGTAAGTTTTACATAAAAAATAGTAAGTTAACTCGATAAATTAGTAACTTTTATGTTTCAAAAAGTAAATTGGAATAAATATGGAACTTACTTTTTTTTTTTAAATAAATTACTACTCAATCTATATCCGAAACTTACTTTTTAGAGAGTAAGTTTAGTTCAAGTAATAGTAAATATTGTTGATAGAATAGTAAATTTGGTTAGTGGTCAAAACCTACTAGTTTGTGGTATAAATTTACTATTTTACTTAAAAACTTGTATAAAACAAGTATTAGGAAGTTTATTTGAAATAATGCTAAGATTTTTTTTATTAATGATTGAAACTTAGTATTATAGTTAGTAATTACTCGTAATGTAAATGTATGATACACAATTGTACATATCATTTATAAATGTTATATGTTTTAAGCATTTTAAATATACTATGAAAAATATATATATATATTTTTCATATGACCTTATAAAATATGTAAGAATAATTTGTCATATTATAAATTTTGAATTATTTTTGAATTTGTGAAAGATTAGAAAGTTTGGATGACAATAACAACAAATCTTTCGAGTTATATATAGAATTGCACTTATCTATACATCGCAATTTCCATATATTAATACCTATGAATATAATAAAATGGTAAAGTTTTAATAAATTTATTTACTGGGTCACAAGTATAAAAGTTAAAGTTGTATTATAATAACAACAAATCTTTCGAGTTGTATATAAAATAGCACTTACTTATACATCACAATTTTCATATATTAATGCCTATGAATTTAATAAAATGGTAAATTTTTAATAAATTTATTTTTTAGGTCACAAGTATAAAAATTAAAGTTGTATTAACGTAGCATAATCTTTGAAAATTATAGTAAAATTACGCATATGTTAAGTTCTGTGACTTTCAAACATACTTTGTATCATTTACATTATGGATTTGTATCCATATTTTTTCTATCAAACTCTTTTTTTATTGGTAAATGGTATGTAAATTATTATAAAATGTATTTTATAATAATCATAATTCTTTATAGATGAATGTTATGTAAACTGTTAAAATTATCAATTAAAAATGACTTAATCATACTACTTTATGGCGTATATTAGTCTAATTGACTAAAAAATTACTGTAATCATGTGTACGTTGATTGTTGAATTGAAATTTTCTTTATTACTAGTACAAGTTCTTCTAATCAAAGCAAAATAAAATCAAATATCTTTTCCTTTTGTATGCAGTAGTTATGCTTAGTAGAAAATTATTAAACCATTTTTACAATACATAATTTCTCCTAAAATAAGTAACATTTTCCATGACCTCTAACCTTGTCAATAATACTAACCACCAACATGTAGATAATCTTAAAAGCAAAAGCCATCAATATGACAAAAAAAAAGAATATTTTCGGGTTGAACGAAAAAATTGCGATTCTATATAAAATCAAAAAAAATTCATTATGAATAAAAATGAATTGCAAAGTTATCACATTTCTAATTCATATGCAACCAGAATTTCACGTAGCATTACTTTAGAGGAACTTTCCTTTTTCACACTAAGGAACCAATCTTAATCTCTATGTTTCTTTTATTTTTTTCTTTAACCATTAAATGGGGTCAAAGTTGTTAGCAGTAAAATACTAAATAAATTTAATTCCATTTCAAGCTCTAGTTAATTGTATACTAATATTTTACACCACAATCAATTGTGCAGCAATTTCCTTTTTTTTTAAGTAGCTATTATTTATTTTAATACTTAGGTTAAATATTTACATATAAAATAATAGCAATAGAATGCCAATTCTCGGATCAATGGAACTTCAATTATTGTTCATAAAACTAATTTTGCATTGATAACAATTAGTCTACAGAATGAAAAGTCAATGGCAACAATTGCTAAAATATAGCAATTTTTAATTATGGGAAAATAAACAACTGAGTTCCCAAATATTTCACTTTTATTGTTTATAAAATCTCAAATTGTTAACTAAATTCAAAATAATTCTATTGTCAAAAATATTTTTCCTCAAATTAACTTTAATGATTAGATATGAGATACAAATATGGTAAAATATCCCTCATACGTATGTCATTGATATTTGAGACTCTTAGTAAAAAAAATGTGTTGTTAAAATAACATTGTATCATAGTGTACTTATTATTTTAGGACCATTTTATACGTGAACTAAATTTAATTTAAATTATACAATAGATTATATATGCATGTGATTTTCATTTATAATTGTTGGATCCCATTTTTATGAACAATCTCCCAAGGAAAATAGTCCAGATCATACTCATTTTCTTATATTAATTGTTATACGAATTTTGTCATTTTTATTGTTATATTATTTCTCATTTTGTTTGGGTTTTAACTCTTATTATTTCTTGTGTCCTAGATGTAAATTTATTAAAACTTTGTCATCTTATTATATTCATAGGCAATAAATTATAAAAATTGTGATATATAAACAAGTGATATTCTATATATAACTAAGAAGATTTGTCGTTATTGTTATCCAAACTTTCAAACTTTTCAAAAATTGAAAATGATTAAAAACTTATAATACGACAAAATTTTATTACATATTTACGAGATTATGTGAAAAGCCAAACTATTTTTCATAGTATTTTAAAATATATAAATACAAAATTTTTTAAATTATACATATAATCATGTCTTATGCAGGTATATTACGAGTACTTACTAACTAAGGTACTAAGCATTAATCATTAATAAAACATCTTATCATTATTTCAAATAAATTTCCTAATACTAGTTTGAAATATGTTTTAAAGTAAAATAGTACATGTGTCCCATAAATCAGTAAGTTTTGATTATTAATCAAATTTATCATGTTATCAGTAAGAATTACTATTTATGTATAAAAACTTATTATTACTTGAATTAAACTTACTCTCTAAAAAGTAAGTTTGTGATATAAAGTAGTAATTTATTTATTTAAAAAGTAAATTTAATATTTATTCCAATTTACCTTTTGAAGTATAAAAGTTACTAATTTATTATGGCTAACTTACTTTTTTATTTTTAAGTGTTATCCTATTTAGGTGAATAGGTCCATCAAGTAATCAAATGGTCGCTAAAAGTGTAATAATCTATTATATCAGGTAAAAAATTATTTCGTTAGCATAACTATCGTTACTAAAGCATTGTCCGAGAAGGATTATCTCTATTCAAGAGGTGAAGAACAAGCCAGAAGGACCATCATCAGGCAGCAGAGCTAGCCTCACAACACTTTCAGCACCTTCTTCTACAGTCAATATGCCAGATTCGAAGTTTATATCTGTTTTGAAAAAACCAGGACAGACACTATTGATCTTGATGCAGGGATGCATCTTTGCGACAACAATTGTGTATGCATTCATGGCTGCTTTCGAGACTGTATAAGCAGACAGGAATGAAGGCCAGCCTTTGGCTTCTTTGGAACCTTCTTTTAAGTCTTTCAGGTATTGATTGACCACCTCATCCACTCTCTCTTCTGTAAGGTTGTCGACATCAGTAAATATCCCTCTGGCCCATTCACTGGGTATATTCTGAAGCAAATTGAGAAAACTTTATGTAAGCTGTTTATGGGATTTACAGTTTTCCCTATGAAATGGATACTTCATTGAGTAACTTGTCAACCGAAAATAGAAATCACTAGCTAACGTGACTTCTAGATGTCCATTTGCTCAATGTTTTCGTAAATTGGAATTTCCTGTGGATTGTCAAATCCCACTATCTGTGGTTTATCAAAGTCTGGAAGATAAGAGATTTTAAATCGGGAATCAGGGTGGCTTCAGAACAGAGTTAAAATCCTGAGGTCATCAGAGAACTCGATGCGTGGAGCCAGAATTAAGTCCAGGGCCATTGTTGGTTCTTTTAAGTTTGTGCCAAGTTTACTATCCTGCACAACAATGTAGAATCTACACACTCGAAGAAATACAATTACAAGCTGATTTACCTTTAGCTTTCCCGCGCCTGAGGAAACGTTGACAACTCTTGGTGATTGAGATAATTGGAGAAGAGGAACAATGGCTTCAATCATTCTTTTGGCACCATAATAGTTTGTTTGAAAGCATTGTACTGCCAATTCGTAAGTCTCTTTGATCGTACTGCTCTGCCAATTCGTAAGCCTCTTTGATCGTACTGCTCCAGTCAACTTTAGCTTGTGCCTGCATTGGGCAAAACGAAGGAAAATGTTCATGTATTAAAAGGACACCAATAAAAGGGCAGGTGTATGACACATTGAAACCTATAAAAATCATATTTTGCAACTAATTCCGGAGAATCTTAACTAGCAAGATGAGACAGGAAAAGAACAGGATAAAGAACATGATCTCCAGAAGAAGGAAAAAGCAGGAGATTTTGGCAAATTGAAAGAGGACCAGAATCTAGATGATTTTTAAGGTAAAATCCA
The DNA here is from genome assembly GCF_003713205.1 of Coffea eugenioides. Taxonomy (NCBI): domain Eukaryota; kingdom Viridiplantae; phylum Streptophyta; class Magnoliopsida; order Gentianales; family Rubiaceae; genus Coffea; species Coffea eugenioides. The sequence goes on from NC_040039.1 coordinate 8,991,302, forward strand.
AATTTACCTCTTCAATAGCACCAGCTCCAACCGCAGCTTTAAAAGCATCAGAGTCTATATCAGCTCCAATAATTCCTGCATTATTCACCTGATCGATAAAACAAAAGACATGCATGAGTGGTTACAATTTACAAGACACTGAATTTGGCATTGGGTGAATTATCTCCTTATGCCCATCTTGTCACCAAAGGGGAATCTGGTTTTACAGAAAATCAATAAGTCAGATATTGGAATTGGAGTTGCTCTGTCATACCAAGATATCAAGCCTTCCAAACTGAGTCTAGATGAATTCAGCAAGGGAAGCAACACTAGACGAATCTGCCACATCAAGCTGATTGTAAGCACAAATTTTGTTTCCTAAAATAAAAGACAAGAAAACTTGCACAAATATCAAATTTATTAAATTAAATAATAAGTAGGCTACAATCTCTGAAAATTCTTGAATCAAAGAAATTAATCCCCTGATTCTTTTCTTCGAATAGCTTCAATTGAAGGGCCGAAAAGACTTGTTCTCCAATCGAAAGGGTGTTTCCTACAATTTCGGCGTAGAAAACGATTGATTTGATGATGGCGTCAAACACTTGGAACTTCGAGTCTTCAACACCGATAGCAGGAGGATTTGTTTGACTTGATTTGGGCTTGGATTTGAGGAAGAAAGCTCTTGAGGGAATTTGACAGAGTTTCTCCGAATGTTAGGGATTTTTCTATATCTTTGCCTTGAGGGAAGACCTCTATTTATAGCCAAAATATGTAGGCTAGGTCTTCAAGAAAACCCTCAGAATCTTCCTGCATTTTGGATCACTTGTTACCCAAGAAATCCATTTAACTTGGGCTTAAATATTGGGCCAACCCAGATAGTCCATTGTGAATTAATAAATCAATTAATTCACTTCAACTTAAATGGGCATTACAATTTTAACTTGATTTAATAGCCCATATAATACTGGCCCAATTTGCAAGTTCAAAACATAATGAACTTTTATCATTTAATTTAATTTAATCAAGATCAATTTAATTTAAATAAATCTTGACTAAATAAATTAAATAAATTTTCTTTGTCTACAAATGCCCCCACTTCAAGACTTGGTGTGGCATTGCTTGACAATTGCCGAAACGAGGCTTGAAGTTAACTTTGATTTCTTCTTTTTTTTTTTTTATTATTCAGCAACTTGGGAATGCCAAAACCAATTGCATTGTCCAAAATATACTCAAGGTCCATTGGTGCAACTTACAAGAACAATGGCAGCCAAGCAACTTTGGAAATAACCAATTTACCTTGACCTTGCAATTACCAAAACGTCATTGCTTCCTAAAGTTCATGCGAGCAGCTTTTGGAAGTAGTAATAACCGAGAAATCATAGCAATAGCCAAATACTCCAAGTTTCTAGAACACCGGGCATTAATATAGTATTCTCTCCTTGCAAACAGACCTGTACCTTCCTCTTCCATATGGAGTTGCAGCTTTATTCCATACAATGAATAGGTAATTGCCGAAACCAATGTCTTGACAATATGGAATTTCTCGAATTTCGATAGCTTCCTAAACTGACTTCCAGTTTTTGGAAATTGATTTTAGGAACCAAATTCATGTGATTCCAAAAAATTAAATGGTAATCACTGAATTTAGTAGCTGCCCGAAGTTTAACACTTCTTAAAATAATTCATCCAAGCACCTCTGACTGCCGAATTTCAAGAGCTTCCTAAACCGACCTTCAGCTTTTGAAGTTAATCTTAGGAACCAAATTCATGTGATTCCAAAAAGTTAAATGGTAATCACTGAATTTAGTAGCAGCCGAAATTTAAAACTTCTTAAAATGATTCATCCAAGCACCTCTGACTGCCGAATTTCAAGAACTTCCTAAACTGACTTTCAGCTTTTGAAGTTAATCTTAGGAATCAAATTCATGTGATTCCAAAAAGTTAAATGGTAATCACTGAATTTAGTAGTTGCCCAAAATTTAAAACTTCTTAAAACGATTCATCCAAGCATCTTATAAAAGCCGCACAAGACATGTTTTTGTCTTGAAGCTGTGACAAACATCTTTACTGAAGACTACCACAATATTTGAGGAAGAAACCTGTTTCACACGTGCACCCTGAAGGTAATCATCTTTACTGCGTTTTGACAACTACATGTTGTTCGAGTAATAGATGTCCACCAAATTTCATTGTGATCTATCAAAACTTGATTTATTTCCACCTTGGAAAGAGGAAAAAAATATATATTTTTTTTTTTTGAGTTTTTTTTTTTTTTTTTTTTTTTTTTTTTTTTTTTTGCTTTTCATGTCAATTTAATTGATAACTGACATAAGTGCTCACCAACACATGCATTGCGACTTTCTTGGAAATGCATCCTTCTTATGAGTTTTTTTTTTCTTTTTTTTTTTTTGTTACAGCTTGTATTGACACCCATTGAAGCGAGTTGACGTTTCAATTGTGTTTGACACTTTATAACTCGTGGAATTCAAAATACTAAGGTAACTCACATGCCTCATGATTTTCACTTCTTGTCAATGCATTTTTTTTTTCCGCCACGAAGGGAGGATCTCTTGGTGGACACTTAATTTGAAGAAGGAGTGGTGACCACTCAATTTAAAGAAGGCGCAACCGCAAACTCCCACGAGAGCCATATCATGGCTTGAGGAGTACATGAAGGAGAGTGTGACCACCCAATTTGAAGAAGGCGCAACCGCAAACTCCCACGAGAGCCATATTATGGCTTGAGGAGTACATAAAGAATAAGACACCACTACCCACTTCAATAAAACTCACCCCAAAATTCAAGAAGCTTTTACTATCTTCGACCATGCCATTTTAACCAAACTTTCTTTTTCCTTCCTTTTGCTGCAGGTTAGTCTTGATGCAATGGTGGTGTTCAAGGAAGTCGCTTTTTCAAACGAAAAGTATCTCCTTATCACTGACAGCGATGGTGACTCCGGTGACAAAGGAACGAAATTATTAGTGCATCCCCCTATACAAGGAAGTTACTCAGGTAAGTGGCCTTTTCACCAGTACCCAGAGTTAAAGGATTGGTCACTCGAACTTCCTCAAGATGATGGCACGAAGGTTCACTCCTTGAAATCCCTTATTCATGATAAGGAGCCAAGGACAACTCCTTTTCAGACCCTTGGCAGGCGGATCATAGATGGAGATGCACATTGGGGTCCTTCCTTGAGACTCAGTGGTGCATTCAGTTACATCGAGAATTATTGGGAGTGGTTGGAGGATATTCTCGGCAGGAACAAACAAGAACTCCGTGAAAATTGCTTGTTTGATGCCTTATATGCTTCGCTTTTCACATATGATAGGAACCTCCATGTACTTAGAGCATTCTGCGAGGCGTGGTGTCCGGACACTAATACCTTGCATACATCTGTTGGAGAACTGTCTCTTTCACTTTGGGACTTGCACAAGTTGGGGGGACTTCCAATCATCGGGGGTATCTATGAAGAGGTAATCCCATGCGCGGAGGAGCTAACTGGGGTTAATGAAAAGAAATTAAGGCATATTCCACAAAGTTGTGAGTATCTGTTCGCAGCCTTACATCATCTCCAACGTGGGGAATCCAACAAAGCTGGAGTTTCTGCTGACCAGTGGATTAATTTCTGGTTTAAAGGCAAAACCAGGTACTCAAAGCCAAAGCAGAGAAGGATAAAGAGGGCATCTCGTGCTCAAGCAACCCAAAATCCGGATGGCGAAATTGGACAACCGCGCAAATTTTCAAGTCAAGACAATGGTGTATTTAATACCATCGGAGTTAAACTTCACTTGCGGGAAGAGAGTTATCTTGCAGCGTTTATATCTTGCTGGCTCTGTGTCTTTGTTTTACCAGATGAGGACCCCCACTATATTAGACCATCTACTTTCAAAATGGCTAGTATGATGGCTGCCGGTCGTAAGACTTGCCTTGCTGTTCCTGTCCTGCTAAGCATATACCGTGGGCTTGATAAAATTTCAAACTCAGCTACCCCAGGATGTGCACGTGCGGCCTTTCCGGTGCACTACGTATATGCTTGGTTAGCGAGTTATTTCTCTACCCATTATTCGACTCCAAATACCATGCCTGGACCTACCATGACCAACTATTCTGGAGAGGGTGGCGCACGATACTTTGATGAAAATAGTGCTTGCGACCTCATTCATCAGGGAGATAAAGTAACTTGGGGAATCACTTCTCTTGTGAAGAATCGCAATGAACTCTTTATTGACGATGGCAAACTAGCAAATCTCGAACTAAGTTATTTTGTAAGCGCCTGCTCAAATTACTTAGTTTTGCATGCTGAAGGGGATTTCCTTGTTGAGCCATATAGTCCATATAGATTCGCGCGACAATTCGGGTTTTATCAAGTTCCTCCACAGGAACTCGGGGCAGATGTGCGTTCCACAAATTATGACTTGAGTCGAATACTCTGGCGCACTGCTATTCGTAGTAAAACAGAGTCAAAGATACTTTTTCCTAGCTATCCCTTGAATGCTAGCAAGCACACATCTTCAGGCTTTCAAACATGGTGGTCTACGGTACATGATGATTACCTCCTCAAAGGGCGTGATACTTTGATTAAGAGTATCCAATCAAGTGGGGAGCAGAAGAGGTCAAAAGGGAAGGAACTTGCAAATCTGAACAATCTCTCCAAGGTTGACAACAGTCTTGAGATGAAGCAAAAGACTGTGAGAAACGAGAAGGAAATTTTGAAGAGTTCAAACAACAAGGTTGCTACCCTTGAGGACCTTACCCCTAATGAACAATTTTCGAAGGGTACTTCAGTTCGTCTTCCCTCAAAAATTGTGAAAGCCATTGATCATGATTCTTGCAATTCACATGAGGAGAAGAGGAGCGAGCCTTTTGATGAGGAGGATGAGCAATCCACTAGCACGGACCAGCATTGGAAGCGCAAGAAGTCCAAGGTAATGACTTTCCCTTTGGATGATATTGGTTTAGATCCTAAGGAACTCTTTAAAGACATTCCGGATATATCTGTGCCTGGTATAAGCCGTGTCAATATTGTAAGGACCCCCCTTGCCTTCTTTAATTTAGCATTTGAAATCTACTTGTCAATTTCATATTCATGATTTGTCTCATAACGTTTTCCTTACAGTTGGATGATCAAGACTTGATCTTCATTGATGATGGAGAACCAAGTCAAATATCAGTTGAAGGACCTACTGCATTTGAACTTTTGGCCAAACAAGTGATCAGTTCTACCCAACAAATGGGTGCTAGTGAGAATTCCAAAAAGGCAGTAGAGGATGGAAATGTGATTCAGCAAATCACGCCACAGAAGGTGGAACATATGACTCCATCGGCCCAAAAGAAACTCAAAATTTTCGATCCACCATCGTGGCCAAGGGCACCTCGAGTATCTGAATTTTGCCCCCAAAATGTGATCTCAACATGCCGTCGAGACTATATCCAAATGTTGTGGAATAACTTGAGGGTGATGATATCTCAAACAGCCTTAGAGCGCATGCCTGCACTTGAAATGAAAGCCAACGAAATCATAGAGGAAATGCAAAGCTTCAATGCCGCGGATATCTCAAATTTGCAAGGCCTTTTAAAGGCTTTCTTTGCAAATGCAGCTCGTTACGTTGCAGTGAAATCTTCTCTCTCAAATAAAATTCCAGCTGAATCATATGATGAGTTGCTTTCTACGGCTACCCAACATCTTAGAGACGCTCAGAGTAAGGAGAGACAACAGGCAGAGAAGATCTCAACACACATGTTGAAGCTTAAGGAGATTGATCGCGAGGAAGTAGAGTTGAGGAAGCGACTTGAGTTCTTGGATACTCACAGGAAGGAGACGCTTTCACTGCTACGAGAAGAGCAAGATGATCTTACCCGAGTGCAAGGCGTGATGGTCGACTTACAAAATGAAGTTCGAAAGATCGAGAATTCCCCGCCCCTACTTGCTGAGGAGAGTCAAACTTTGGACAAGATGCAAGCGTTACTTGAAAGCAACCAAAAGGAGCTGTCGTTATTTGAATTCTAGAAATAGTTGCAATCTTTTACTTTGTTTCAAATTTCATCTTTTGTTACCTGCTCAAAGCGTGTAGCTATGTGCATAAACATTTCATAATGAAACTTGCTCTCTCTTTTTCACATTCTTGCAGACGTCCTCGTCTTTATTTGCTTTTTCGATAGCCACCATTTTAGACTATCAATTGTAGTATGAACAATTCTATCTTTGCATAATTTTGATCACACTTGAAAAGATAATTATCCAAATAATTTGGTAATCTGAATAATACACTTTCAAGTATATGTCACAAAATAATTCGAATTGTCTTAAAGATGAACGCTCCTTTTTTTTTTATCAAAAGAATCATCCGGACAAAGGATTTAGTTTTATATAATTGTAACTGAACTTAGAAGTTGCCCTCTAAGCTGCCTACGTATCCCAACAGGGAATCAAGTCACACGTAGTTCCTACCATTCACAGTTTAAACTCTTGCGGGTCAGGAGTATCCTTTTGTTTACCACCTTAGATTTGGTGGAGTGTTTCAGCAGTTTAACCACATGCTACACTATTGGTGGTTGTTGTCCACAGTTTTAGCTCATGCGGGTTTGGAGCAACATGCAGTTTAGACTCATGCGTCATGGAGTACTTCACTTTTTTTTTTTATGGCATGTATAACTTCACGAATTTTCCATTTATAGGACCAACTTTCACGCCATCTTTGTCCACTAATTTGTACGCACCATTCGTGTAGACTTCTCGAACAATGTACGGCCCATCCCATTTAGAGACGAATTTGTCTTTAGTGCGATGAGTCATAACTATTGGCCTTCGAACGGCAAGTACCATGTCCCCGACTTGAAAGGAGCGACGTCGAACTTTCTTATTAAAAGCTCTAGAGAGACGGGCTTGATAGCACTCCAGATTTTGTTGGGCCTCCAATCTCTTTTCATCCAAAGCTTCCAACTCTTCAAGGCGCAGGCGAACATTTTCTTCCTCCGTGAGCCCTTCTTGGATAGCAATTCTCAAAGAAGGAATTTGTTGCTCAAGGGGCAGAACAGCTTCTACACCATAGACCAAGGCATATGGTGTGGCTTGCGTCGGAGTTCGGTATGTGATGCGATAGGCCCAAAGAGTTTCGCCTATCCTTTCGTGCCAATCCTTCTTTGACTTTGCCACCACTTTCTTCAACAAGTTACATAAAGTTTTGTTGAATGCCTCTGCGAGACCATTGGCTGGGGCATTATACATGGAGGACTTGCGTTGCTTGAGATTAAATTTCTCACATAACTTATCCATCAAGCCATTGGAGAAGGATTTTCCATTATCAGTGATAATGTACCGGGGAACTCCATAACGGTAAATAATATTCACACGAATAAAATTCACCACATCTTCCTTTCTAACTTGCTTGAGCGGTATGGCTTCAGCCCACTTAGAAAAGTAGTCGGTCGCAGCCAATATATATAAGTGTTGACCGGATGACTTTGGTAATGGCCCCACAACATCAAGGCCCCAAGCATCAAAAGGCCAAGAAGCAACGGTCGGGTGTAACGGCTCAGGTGGTTGATGAATGTAATTTGCATGAAACTGGCAAGCTTGACATCTTTGAGCATATTCTATGCAATCTTTGACCATAGTAGGCCAATAGTAGCCCATCCTTTTAATCCGAAAATGTAACTTGGGACCGGATTGATGTGCTGCACATATTCCAGAAAGTGCTTCGTGCATCGCCCGATATGCCTCGTCTTCGTTTAGACAGCGCAACAGTACACCTTCAAATGATCTTCGGTACAGCGTGTCCTTGTACAAGATAAAACGAGGGGCTCGACGACGGATGTCAATTCTTCTACGTTGCTCCTCAGGTAATTTTTGATACTTGAGATAATCAACGAGGGGTTGTCTCCAATCTTCTTTGTCAATTTCATAGGTTGAGACCACATGAGCGTCGCCTCCTTCAATATTTTCATCATCAATCAGTGATGGAACTACCCACTTTCGGCACACACGGACTTGTATATCATGATCCGGCATGGTAAGTGAAGAGGCTAGCGCAGCTAATGCATCAGCTTGCTTATTTTCCCTTCTAGGAACATGCTTAATACTTGCACCTCCAAGCCGCCTCATTAGTTGCGTTGCATATTTGTGATACGGAATTAACTCGGACTTTTTGACTTCATAACTTCCCAAGAGTTGGTTAACCACTAATTGAGAGTCACCATAGATTTGAATGTCCAACTGTTCCATATCAACAGCTATTTCAAGTCTGAGTATGAGAGCTTGATACTCAGCGACATTGTTTGAACAATGATGACTTAGAGTAAAAGAGTATAGCAATATCCCTCCATCAGGAGTCACGAATACAATCCCTGCTCCAGCTCCATGACGATGAGCCGCACCATCAAAATACATCTTCCATGGTGGACGAATCTCGATAAGGAGTACATCCTCATCCGGTAAGTCATCACTTAGTTCCCATTCAGCAGGTATCGGGTGATCAGCAAGAAAATCTGCCAGAACTTGTCCCTTCACAGCTTTTTGAGGCACATAAATAATTTCAAACTGTTGTAGTTGAAGATACCATCTAGCTAGACGGTCGGACAGCACTGGTCTGCTCATCACATATTTTATGGGATTCGCCCTGGAAATGAGCCTCACACTATGCGCTTGAAAGTAGTGCTTTAACTTCTGTATTGCAAAAATAAGGGCTAAGCACAACTTTTCAATTGGCGAGTAATTTAGTTCGTTGGGGGTCATCATTCTGCTTAAATAATAAAGGGCAACCTCCTTTCCTTCATTATTTTCTTGAGCGAGCAATGCCCCCATCGATCGTTCTTGGGCGGCAATATAAAGGAGTAAGGGCTTTCCATGAATAGGTGCAGCCAACACAGGTGCTTTCATAAGATAAGACTTAATGCTATTGAATGCATTACTACATGCCTCATCCCATTGAAATGGCACATCTTTCTTCATCAATCGACTAAATGGCTGACACCTTCCTGCTAAATTTGAGATAAATCTCCGCAGATAAGCTAATCGCCCTTGAAGACTTTTCAATTCATGAATGTCACGAGGTTCAGGCATCCTCAATATAGCATCAATTTTGGCCTGATCAATTTCAATGCCTCGATGGCGAACCACAAAACCAAGAAATTTCCCCGACGTGACTCCAAATGCACACTTGAGAGGGTTCATTTTGAGTTGATACCTTCTCAACCGATCGAAAACTTGTCTCAAATCCTCCAAGTGATTATTTCTTTTCTTTGATTTCACAACTAAATCATCCACATAACACTCGATATTCTTATGAAGCATGTCGTCAAAGATACTTTGCATTGCTCTTTGATATGTGGCACCAGCATTTTTGAGACCAAAGGGCATCACTTTATAACAATAAATACCCTTAGGAGTACGAAATGCAGTGAGCTCCTCATCCTCCGGTGCCAATCGAATTTGATTATATCCAGAAGAGCCATCCATAAACGACAGAACTTCATGCCCAGTAGTTGCATCAATCATGAGTTCAGTGATTGGTAAAGGGAAGTCATCTTTGGGACAAGCATTGTTAACATCCCTGAAATCGACACAAATGCGGATTTGTCCATTCTTCTTTCGCACAGGCACGATACTCGAAATCCATGTGGGATATTTAACTTCACGAATAAACCCGGCTTCAATGAGTTTATTGACTTCAATTTCGATCAACGGAATCAAATCGGGTCTAAATCGCCGTTGTGCTTGCTTCACAGGTCGAACTCCCTTTTTAACAGCCAAATGGTGGACGGCCACTTTTGGGTTTAAATCCGGCATTTCTTTATAAGTCCATGCAAAAATATCTTGATACTCCCACAAGAGTTCAATATATGCCTTCTCTTCGTCAGGACTCAATGAAGCACTTACATATATTGGACGTGGGTTCTCTGAAGTACCAAGATTGACCTCCTTTAGATCATCCACAGTGGCCTTAACACCTTCCTCCAATTCAGGTGGAGCCTCTTCAGCATCTTCTTCTTCTTCAGGCGAGTCACCGTCAATTATAGTTATATGATTGCATGAAGCAACACTCTCTTCATCATCCTCTTTTGGTCTTGTGTACACCACGGTATGCTCCCTGACCCTCAATTCAGTCCCACACTTTATTACAAGATCTGTGCATCTTCTCATTCTCGAAGGAATGCTACTACCGAATTTATGAGAACCATTAGAAGGTTTTTCAAGATTTTGCAATGACTTTGCCATTTTTCCTTTACTCTTATGAGAGTATTGAGGCTTTTGTCTTCTTTGTGGTCCTAATCTCTTAAAAACAGATACCCGTGGAGTTTTATTCTCCTTTTCATGAAAAGCTTGAAATTTACCAACTATTTGAGAAGACTCATCCTCTATAGCAATATATTGGCTACTAACTCTATTGATCTTGATGCGGATTGGTGTAGGAGAAGAGTAGCCAAGGCCAAATTTGGGATTTTCAACAGCGTATCCCTTTTCCTTCAACATCTTTTGGGTAGAATTCAACCCATGAATCATGTCACTAGTAGATTGACGAGATGGAACATTTAACACCGCAGATTCTTTGAGATCGTATCCAGCCTTAGCGAGAAGCTTATAAGCGATAGGATCAAAACCTTCTTTAGTTCTTGACTTTGGTATGGTGTCTTGTTCAACTTCAGATTCTTTGCTTAAAAAGTTAGACCTTTTAAGTTGAGAAGATGACGCCTTTTTTGTATCAAGATGAGCTACCGGAAGAGTCAAATCTTTTAGAGTTTCATGCTGAATTGCAGGTGACTGTCCCTGTTCCATTCTTGATTTGGGAGGGCAACGAAAGACAACTGATTCATTGTGTGGCAATGAAACATCAGTTTCTTCACGAACTTCCTCTTTTGATTTCAAAATCATCACTTTCTCCCCTTTTGCATTTGGAGATTCGGGGTTCTGGATTTTATCCCCAGATAGAGGTTGCTCAGATTTATCCTTCGCAATGTGCCTTTTGATGTAAAATTTGGCATCGGCGATATATGTTTCCGCCTCAGTGAAAGGATTATCATCAGCTTTCACACTTCTTGCCACCCCGTTTTGACAGTACTTGAAGCATTGATGAAGAGTTGAAGGTACAACTCCATTTTCATGAATCCAGGGCCTTCCCAACAATACATTGTATGTTGTTTTAGCATCTATCACATACAATAGTGCTCTGGACGTCATGTCATCAATGATTATCTCCAAATTTAGTGACCCAAGAGCTCTTTGCCCTCCTTGATTGAAGCCTTGAATCATCAGTCGGCTATTGGAGAGTTCATCAACCGGGATACCAAGCTCCTTCAGAGTTTATAAAGGGAGAATATTGACTGCGGAACCATCCCATGCGCGGAGGAGCTAACTGGGGTTAATGAAAAGAAATTAAGGCATATTCCACAAAGTTGTGAGTATCTGTTCGCAGCCTTACATCATCTCCAACGTGGGGAATCCAACAAAGCTGGAGTTTCTGCTGACCAGTGGATTAATTTCTGGTTTAAAGGCAAAACCAGGTACTCAAAGCCAAAGCAGAGAAGGATAAAGAGGGCATCTCGTGCTCAAGCAACCCAAAATCCGGATGGCGAAATTGGACAACCGCGCAAATTTTCAAGTCAAGACAATGGTGTATTTAATACCATCGGAGTTAAACTTCACTTGCGGGAAGAGAGTTATCTTGCAGCGTTTATATCTTGCTGGCTCTGTGTCTTTGTTTTACCAGATGAGGACCCCCACTATATTAGACCATCTACTTTCAAAATGGCTAGTATGATGGCTGCCGGTCGTAAGACTTGCCTTGCTGTTCCTGTCCTGCTAAGCATATACCGTGGGCTTGATAAAATTTCAAACTCAGCTACCCCAGGATGTGCACGTGCGGCTTTTCCGGTGCACTACGTATATGCTTGGTTAGCGAGTTATTTCTCTACCCATTATTCGACTCCAAATACCATGCCTGGACCTACCATGACCAACTATTCTGGAGAGGGTGGCGCACGATACTTTGATGAAAATAGTGCTCGCGACCTCATTCATCAGGGAGATAAAGTAACTTGGGGAATCACTTCTCTTGTGAAGAATCGCAATGAACTCTTTGTTGACGATGGCAAACTAGCAAATCTCGAACTAAGTTATTTTGTAAGCGCCTGCTCAAATTACTTAGTTTTGCATGCTGAAGGGGATTTCCTTGTTGAGCCATATAGTCCATATAGATTCGCGCGACAATTCGGGTTTTATCAAGTTCCTCCACAGGAACTCGGGGCAGATGTGCGTTCCACAAATTATGACTTGAGTCGAATACTCTGGCGCACTGCTATTCGTAGTAAAACAGAGTCAAAGATACTTTTTCCTAGCTATCCCTTGAATGCTAGCAAGCACACATCTTCAGGCTTTCAAACATGGTGGTCTACGGTACATGATGATTACCTCCTCAAAGGGCGTGATACTTTGATTAAGAGTATCCAATCAAGTGGGGAGCAGAAGAGGTCAAAAGGGAAGGAACTTGCAAATCTGAACAATCTCTCCAAGGTTGACAACAGTCTTGAGATGAAGCAAAAGACTGTGAGAAACGAGAAGGAAATTTTGAAGAGTTCAAACAACAAGGTTGCTACCCTTGAGGACCTTACCCCTAATGAACAATTTTCGAAGGGTACTTCAGTTCGTCTTCCCTCAAAAATTGTGAAAGCCATTGATCATGATTCTTGCAATTCACATGAGGAGAAGAGGAGCGAGCCTTTTGATGAGGAGGATGAGCAATCCACTAGCACGGACCAGCATTGGAAGCGCAAGAAGTCCAAGGTAATGACTTTCCCTTTGGATGATATTGGTTTAGATCCTAAGGAACTCTTTAAAGACATTCCGGATATATCTGTGCCTGGTATAAGCCGTGTCAATATTGTAAGGACCCCCCTTGCCTTCTTTAATTTAGCATTTGAAATCTACTTGTCAATTTCATATTCATGATTTGTCTCATAACGTTTTCCTTACAGTTGGATGATCAAGACTTGATCTTCATTGATGATGGAGAACCAAGTCAAATATCAGTTGAAGGACCTACTGCATTTGAACTTTTGGCCAAACAAGTGATCAGTTCTACCCAACAAATGGGTGCTAGTGAGAATTCCAAAAAGGCAGTAGAGGATGGAAATGTGATTCAGCAAATCACGCCACAGAAGGTGGAACATATGACTCCATCGGCCCAAAAGAAACTCAAAATTTTCGATCCACCATCGTGGCCAAGGGCACCTCGAGTATCTGAATTTTGCCCCCAAAATGTGATCTCAACATGCCGTCGAGACTATATCCAAATGTTGTGGAATAACTTGAGGGTGATGATATCTCAAACAGCCTTAGAGCGCATGCCTGCACTTGAAATGAAAGCCAACGAAATCATAGAGGAAATGCAAAGCTTCAATGCCGCGGATATCTCAAATTTGCAAGGCCTTTTAAAGGCTTTCTTTGCAAATGCAGCTCGTTACGTTGCAGTGAAATCTTCTCTCTCAAATAAAATTCCAGCTGAATCATATGATGAGTTGCTTTCTACGGCTACCCAACATCTTAGAGACGCTCAGAGTAAGGAGAGACAACAGGCAGAGAAGATCTCAACACACATGTTGAAGCTTAAGGAGATTGATCGCGAGGAAGTAGAGTTGAGGAAGCGACTTGAGTTCTTGGATACTCACAGGAAGGAGACGCTTTCACTGCTACGAGAAGAGCAAGATGATCTTACCCGAGTGCAAGGCGTGATGGTCGACTTACAAAATGAAGTTCGAAAGATCGAGAATTCCCCGCCCCTACTTGCTGAGGAGAGTCAAACTTTGGACAAGATGCAAGCGTTACTTGAAAGCAACCAAAAGGAGCTGTCGTTATTTGAATTCTAGAAATAGTTGCAATCTTTTACTTTGTTTCAAATTTCATCTTTTGTTACCTGCTCAAAGCGTGTAGCTATGTGCATAAACATTTCATAATGAAACTTGCTCTCTCTTTTTCACATTCTTGCAGACGTCCTCGTCTTTATTTGCTTTTTCGATAGCCACCATTTTAGACTATCAATTGTAGTATGAACAATTCTATCTTTGCATAATTTTGATCACACTTGAAAAGATAATTATCCAAATAATTTGGTAATCTGAATAATACACTTTCAAGTATATGTCACAAAATAATTCGAATTGTCTTAAAGATGAACGCTCCTTTTTTTTTTATCAAAAGAATCATCCGGACAAAGGATTTAGTTTTATATAATTGTAACTGAACTTAGAAGTTGCCCTCTAAGCTGCCTACGTATCCCAACAGGGAATCAAGTCACACGTAGTTCCTACCATTCACAGTTTAAACTCTTGCGGGTCAGGAGTATCCTTTTGTTTACCACCTTAGATTTGGTGGAGTGTTTCAGCAGTTTAACCACATGCTACACTATTGGTGGTTGTTGTCCACAGTTTTAGCTCATGCGGGTTTGGAGCAACATGCAGTTTAGACTCATGCGTCATGGAGTACTTCACTTTTTTTTTTTATGGCATGTATAACTTCACGAATTTTCCATTTATAGGACCAACTTTCACGCCATCTTTGTCCACTAATTTGTACGCACCATTCGTGTAGACTTCTCGAACAATGTACGGCCCATCCCATTTAGAGACGAATTTGTCTTTAGTGCGATGAGTCATAACTATTGGCCTTCGAACGGCAAGTACCATGTCCCCGACTTGAAAGGAGCGACGTCGAACTTTCTTATTAAAAGCTCTAGAGAGACGGGCTTGATAGCACTCCAGATTTTGTTGGGCCTCCAATCTCTTTTCATCCAAAGCTTCCAACTCTTCAAGGCGCAGGCGAACATTTTCTTCCTCCGTGAGCCCTTCTTGGATAGCAATTCTCAAAGAAGGAATTTGTTGCTCAAGGGGCAGAACAGCTTCTACACCATAGACCAAGGCATATGGTGTGGCTTGCGTCGGAGTTCGGTATGTGATGCGATAGGCCCAAAGAGTTTCGCCTATCCTTTCGTGCCAATCCTTCTTTGACTTTGCCACCACTTTCTTCAACAAGTTACATAAAGTTTTGTTGAATGCCTCTGCGAGACCATTGGCTGGGGCATTATACATGGAGGACTTGCGTTGCTTGAGATTAAATTTCTCACATAACTTATCCATCAAGCCATTGGAGAAGGATTTTCCATTATCAGTGATAATGTACCGGGGAACTCCATAACGGTAAATAATATTCACACGAATAAAATTCACCACATCTTCCTTTCTAACTTGCTTGAGCGGTATGGCTTCAGCCCACTTAGAAAAGTAGTCGGTCGCAGCCAATATATATAAGTGTTGACCGGATGACTTTGGTAATGGCCCCACAACATCAAGGCCCCAAGCATCAAAAGGCCAAGAAGCAACGGTCGGGTGTAACGGCTCAGGTGGTTGATGAATGTAATTTGCATGAAACTGGCAAGCTTGACATCTTTGAGCATATTCTATGCAATCTTTGACCATAGTAGGCCAATAGTAGCCCATCCTTTTAATCCGAAAATGTAACTTGGGACCGGATTGATGTGCTCCATATATTCCAGAATGTGCTTCGTGCATCGCCCGATATGCCTCGTCTTCGCTTAGACAGCGCAACAGTACACCTTCAAATGATCTTCGGTACAGCGTGTCCTTGTACAAGATAAAACGAGGGGCTCGACGACGGATGTCAATTCTTCTACGTTGCTCCTCAGGTAATTTTTGATATTTGAGATAATCAACGAGGGGTTGTCTCCAATCTTCTTTGTCAATTTCATAGGTTGAGACCACATGAGCGTCGCCTCCTTCAATATTTTCATCATCAATCAGTGATGGAACTACCCACTTTCGGCACACACGGACTTGTATCTCATGATCCGGCATGGTAAGTGAAGAGGCTAGCGCAGCTAATGCATCAGCTTGCTTATTTTCCCTTCTAGGAACATGCTTAATACTTGCACCTCCAAGACGCCTCATTAGTTGCGTTGCATATTTGTGATACGGAATTAACTCGGACTTTTTGACTTCATAACTTCCCAAGAGTTGGTTAACCACTAATTGAGAGTCACCATAGATTTGAATGTCCAACTGTTCCATATCAACAGCTATTTCAAGTCCGAGTATGAGAGCTTGATACTCAGCGACATTGTTTGAACAATGATGACTTAGAGTAAAAGAGTATAGCAATATCCCTCCATCAGGAGTCACGAATACAATCCCTGCTCCAGCTCCATGACGATGAGCCGCACCATCAAAATACATCTTCCATGGTGGACGAATCTCGATAAGGAGTACATCCTCATCCGGTAAGTCATCACTTAGTTCCCATTCAGCAGGTATCGGGTGATCAGCAAGAAAATCTGCCAGAACTTGTCCCTTCACAGCTTTTTGAGGCACAT
Organism: Coffea eugenioides; assembly: GCF_003713205.1. Lineage (NCBI taxonomy): Eukaryota > Viridiplantae > Streptophyta > Magnoliopsida > Gentianales > Rubiaceae > Coffea > Coffea eugenioides. The sequence continues at coordinate 9,007,655 of NC_040039.1, forward strand.
AAATAATTTCAAACTGTTGTAGTTGAAGATACCATCTAGCTAGACGGTCGGACAACACTGGTCTACTCATCACATATTTTATGGGATTCGCCCTGGAAATGAGCCTCACACTATGCGCTTGAAAGTAGTGCTTTAACTTCTGTATTGCAAAAATAAGGGCTAAGCACAACTTTTCAATTGGCGAGTAATTTAGTTCGTTGGGGGTCATCATTCTGCTTAAATAATAAAGGGCAACCTCCTTTCCTTCATTATTTTCTTGAGCGAGCAATGCCCCCATCGATCGTTCTTGGGCGGCAATATAAAGGAGTAAGGGCTTTCCATGAATAGGTGCAGCCAACACAGGTGCTTTCATAAGATAAGACTTAATGCTATTGAATGCATTACTACATGCCTCATCCCATTGAAATGGCACATCTTTCTTCATCAATCGACTAAATGGCTGACACCTTCCTGCTAAATTTGAGATAAATCTCCGCAGATAAGCTAATCGCCCTTGAAGACTTTTCAATTCATGAATGTCACGAGGTTCAGGCATCCTCAATATAGCATCAATTTTGGCCTGATCAATTTCAATGCCTCGATGGCGAACCACAAAACCAAGAAATTTCCCCGACGTGACTCCAAATGCACACTTGAGAGGGTTCATTTTGAGTTGATACCTTCTCAACCGATCGAAAACTTGTCTCAAATCCTCCAAGTGATTATTTCTTTTCTTTGATTTCACAACTAAATCATCCACATAACACTCGATATTCTTATGAAGCATGTCGTCAAAGATACTTTGCATTGCTCTTTGATATGTGGCACCAGCATTTTTGAGACCAAAGGGCATCACTTTATAACAATAAATACCCTTAGGAGTACGAAATGCAGTGAGCTCCTCATCCTCCGGTGCCAATCGAATTTGATTATATCCAGAAGAGCCATCCATAAACGACAGAACTTCATGCCCAGTAGTTGCATCAATCATGAGTTCAGTGATTGGTAAAGGGAAGTCATCTTTGGGACAAGCATTGTTAACATCCCTGAAATCGACACAAATGCGGATTTGTCCATTCTTCTTTCGCACAGGCACGATACTCGAAATCCATGTGGGATATTTAACTTCACGAATAAACCCGGCTTCAATGAGTTTATTGACTTCAATTTCGATCAACGGAATCAAATCGGGTCTAAATCGCCGTTGTGCTTGCTTCACAGGTCGAACTCCCTTTTTAACAGCCAAATGGTGGACGGCCACTTTTGGGTTTAAATCCGGCATTTCTTTATAAGTCCATGCAAAAATATCTTGATACTCCCACAAGAGTTCAATATATGCCTTCTCTTCGTCAGGACTCAATGAAGCACTTACATATATTGGACGTGGGTTCTCTGAAGTACCAAGATTGACCTCCTTTAGATCATCCACAGTGGCCTTAACACCTTCCTCCAATTCAGGTGGAGCCTCTTCAGCATCTTCTTCTTCTTCAGGCGAGTCACCGTCAATTATAGTTATATGATTGCATGAAGCAACACTCTCTTCATCATCCTCTTTTGGTCTTGTGTACACCACGGTATGCTCCCTGACCCTCAATTCAGTCCCACACTTTATTACAAGATCTGTGCATCTTCTCATTCTCGAAGGAATGCTACTACCAAATTTATGAGAACCATTAGAAGGTTTTTCAAGATTTTGCAATGACTTTGCCATTTTTCCTTTACTCTTATGAGAGTTTTGAGGCTTTTGTCTTCTTTGTGGTCCTAATCTCTTAAAAACAGATACCCGTGGAGTTTTATTCTCCTTTTCATGAAAAGCTTGAAATTTACCAACTATTTGAGAAGACTCATCCTCTATAGCAATATATTGGCTACTAACTCTATTGATCTTGATGCGGATTGGTGTAGGAGAGAAGTAGCCAAGGCCAAATTTGGGATTTTCAACGGCGTATCCCTTTTCCTTCAACATCTTTTGGGTAGGATTCAACCCATGAATCATGTCACTGGTAGATTGACGGGATGGAACATTTAACACCGCAGATTCTTTGAGATCGTATCCAGCCTTAGCGAGAAGCTTATAAGCGATAGGATCAAAACCTTCTTTAGTTCTTGACTTTGGTATGGTGTCTTGTTCAACTTCAGATTCTTTGCTTAAAAAGTTAGACCTTTTAAGTTGAGAAGATGACGCCTTTTTTGTATCAAGATGAGCTACCGGAAGAGTCAAATCTTTTAGAGTTTCATGCTGAATTGCAGGTGACTGTCCCTGTTCCATTCTTGATTTGGGAGGGCAGCGAAAGACAACTGATTCATTGTTTGGCAATGAAACATCAGTTTCTTCATGAACTTCCTCTTTTGATTTCGAAGTCATCACTTTCTCCCCTTTTGCATTTGGAGATTCGGGGTTCTGGATTTTATCCCCTAGATAGAGGTTGCTCAGGCTTATCCTTCGCATGTGCCTTTTGATGTAAAATTTGGCATCGGCGATATATGCTTCCGCCTCAGTGAAAGGATTATCATCAGCTTTCACACTTCTTGCCACCCCGTTTTGACAGTACTTGAAGCATTGATGAAGAGTTGAAGGTACAACTCCATTTTCATGAATCCAGGGCCTTCCCAACAATACATTGTATGTTGTTTTAGCATCTATCACATACAATAGTGCTCTGGACGTCATGTCATCAATGACTATCTCCAAATTTAGTGACCCAAGAGCTCTTTGCCCTCCTTGATTGAAGCCTTGAATCATCAGTCGGCTATTGGAGAGTTCATCAACCGGGATACCAAGCTCCTTCAGAGTTTTTAAAGGGAGAATATTGACTGCGGAACCTCCATCTATCAACATTCTATTCACTTTTTGCTCTTTTGCATAACCAGTCACAAACAAAGGACGGTTATGCGGTGTTGACCCAAGCAACAAGTCTTCACTAGTAAAAGTGATACTTGTGACGTTCACCTCTTCATTGCTGGTAGACACACGACCTTCTTCATTGCCGGTGGACGCACGGGCCATCTCACAGAGAGATTCGCAAGTATTATCTTTTTGTTCCTCGATATGATCTACTTGCGTTGTGTGACTTGCGACCACATCAACATCAAAGAATTCCTTTGGCAAAAACTCTTTTAAAGTAATAGGAGTTCGCGACTTTTGCTTGAAGATTCGGCCTCCTTGAAGATTATGATAATCATTAGTTTTCTTTACGTCATTCTCTTTCCCCTTCCAAATCACCATACTTCTTGTTAAGACCTTGCTCGCCCTACTAGATGGACAAGACTTCCGCCTCCTTCTTCGCGTGACTAGAGTCCATCCTTCATCATCCACATCAGACTGTAGCGCCTTTTCATCTTCATATACATGTTCCTGAAGAGTTGAAGGAGCACCTTCTTGTTTGATTTCTATAGGATCAAGTGATCCAAATTGAATTATTGGCAATACAGGCACCATGACCCTTTTATCCTCCATGGACTGCAGGGAACCAATGGACGTTTGATTCACACTCGCCTTGTCTTCTTCAAGGAGAATTTTTCCCTGTCTTGCCAACTCCATTACTTTGTCTTTGAAGACAAAGCATTTTTGAATGGGATGCCCGACCAATCGGTGATACTTACAGTAATTTGGATCGTCAGTGTTCCTGGCCTCATCAGGTCGCTTCATCTCAGGAAGCGTGATCAAGTTTATACCTAACAGATCGTCAAACATACCAGGGACATCAGAATCAAGGAAAGGGTACTCCTTATCCTGCATCTCCTTGAGAGTTGGTTTCCTCTTTCCTTGTTCTTGATGTGCATTGATCTTGCTGTCTTCTCTCCTGGCAGTTTTGGGAACAACCTTAAAGGGCGTTACACTTGTAGCCATAGCTCCTTCTTTTCATTTTTAAATGGTGGCTTGCCCCCTTTCCTCGCTTCTTGTCTCTCTTTGGCCTTGTAAGGGTCAGGAACTGGCGGTTCTTGTCCATCAAGATTAATCTCCAACTTATGGGCTTTTGTGGACAATTCATCAAATGTTTCTGGTTGTACACCTTGTAAGATGTATCTGAGTCCCCAGTGCATACCTTGAATGCACATCTCGATCGCGGAAGATTCAGAAATTCGATCTTTGCAATTTAAGCTTAGATTCCTCCAACGGTCGATAAAATCAATGACAGGTTCGCTCTTCCATTGACGTGTATTAGAGAGTTCAGTCATGCTGACAGTTCTCTTTGTGCTATAGAAGCGACTAAGGAATTCATGCTCTAGCTGCTCCCAACTGTCAATGGTTCCAGACTCCAGATCCGTGTACCAATCAAAGGCATTACCCTTCAGCGAGCGAACAAACTGTTTAACGAGCAAGTCACCATCAGTGCCCGCATTGTTACAAGTTTCCACGAAGTGTGCTACATGTTGCTTAGGATTGCCCTTACCATCAAATTGTTGAAATTTTGGAGGTTGATACCCCACAGGCATTTTCAAACTTTCCACTCTAGCGGTGTAAGGTTTGGTGTAACCGCTGTATGGCTTGGCGCTTCCGCCCATCTTATCCTTGATTGTACCTTCGATAAATTCCTTCAGATTGTCAACATGAATGGTGCCATCAGGGGAGATTGAAAATTCCTTCGCGGCTTGTGACTTCGCATCCTCTTTCTCCTTCTCCCTTGATGACGAGTCCCCTTCATCTTGCACTTTGAATTTCTGTTTGGACATGCTAAGGCTATTTTCGCCTATATTTTCCACCATATCCATTAATTTGACTATCTTGGCATCCTGACTTTGTGCATGCACTACTAGCCCTTCGACAATTTTGGCTAGATTCGAGATCTGGTCTTCCACAGTTGTGGTATTGGTCATCATGACGGGCATCACCACAGAGGCAGCCGAATCACTTGGGCTACCAATAGATTCATCATGGGCTCCTTTCTTGTTAGGAAGCATCTCGAGATTTGCTTCTTCAGTCACAACGTTCGCCTTAGCCTTCTCTGCTAACTTCTTGGCCTTACTCCTTGTCAGAGGTGCAGTATACTGCGTCCCTTGAGTGGTTGAGACATCAGCAACTAAGCCTTCAAGAGAAAAGTTCACCTTCTTGAACTCCATCGAATTTTGAAACTGGTAAGTTGTTGGAAGAAAAGAGATGAGAGGCAGAGATTGTCCCACTGGGCGTGCCAGAAATTTGTAAGCACAAATTTTGTTGCCTAAAATAAAAGACAAGAAAACTTGCACAAATATCAAATTTATTAAATCAAATAATAAGCGGGTTACAATCTCTGAAAGTTCTTGAATCAAAGAAATTAATCCCCTGATTCTTTTCTTCGAATAGCTTCAATTGAAGGGCCGAAAAGACTTGTTCTCCAATCGAAAGGGTGTTTCCTACAATTTCGGCGTAGAAAACGATTGATTTGATGATGGCGTCAAACACTTGGAACTTCGAGTCTTCAACACCGATAGCAGGAGGATTTGTTTGACTTGATTTGGACTTGGATTTGAGGAAGAAAGCTCTTGAGGGAATTTGACAGAGTTTCTCCGAATGTTAGGGATTTTTCTATATCTTTGCCTTGAGGGAAGACCTCTATTTATAGCCAAAATATGTAGGCCAGGACTTCAAGAAAACCCTCAGAATCTTCCTGCATTTTGGATCATTTGTTACCCAAGAAATCCATTTAACTTGGGCTTAAATATTGGGCCAACCCAGATAGTCCATTGTGAATTAATAAATCAATTAATTCACTCCAACTTAAATGGACATTACGGATTTAATTTGATTTAATAACTCATATAATATTGGCCCGATTTGCCAGTCCAAAACATGATGGACTTCTATAATTTAATTTAATTTAATCAAGATCGATTTAGTTTAAATAAATCTTGACTAAAATAAATTAAATAAATTTTCTTTGTCTACAAATGCCCCCACTTCAAGACTCAATTGAGACTTGCTTGTCAAAGATTGAAATTGAGACTTGAAGTACTTGATTTTTTTTTTTTTTTTTTAACAAAAGGAAGCTGAATGGTGCACGCCATTCATGAACCACGTGTGGTCTACGCCAAAGTGTGATGCATAGGATTATTCCCCAGGTCACTACAATGTAATTGTTGCAATTAGTCTCGGAACTCAATGGCTTGGCAATCGCCAAAGCCAATTGTATTGCTCGAATTGCTGCTCTGTTGGTCTTTGGAATTCCATTGGAGACTAGTCCAAGTGACTACCATTAACTTAAAGTTGCAATACATTAAGACACCAGACATTAAAGCTCAAACGTTCCAATCGATATTATTCCGACAAGGATGGTCCCATGTCCCTTGAAGACTTTGCTCCATAGACATTCTTCACCTGGAAGTTCCAACAGGCGCCATTAATTTAATTTCACTTTCAGCAACTTCAATGTAGCCTTATTTGCATTAGGAATCCTTCTATGACCATTGCACCGCCTAAACATTTAATAATCAAAGCATGGCTACCAATTTGTTCGGTGGAAACTTTCCATTCAATACTTATCATGAAACTTCCACTTTAGACAGCCGAACATGGTAACTTTCACCACTTTGCATGAGGTTTCAAACCAGGAAGCAAAATCGATGGCTGCCGAATCCTATTCACAAGCAAATTGGAATTGATTTCTTAAACTTGACTTAAAAAAGAGTACCATTGCCGAAACTTGTAGCTTCCAAATTGGAATTGATTTCTCAAACTTAATTTAAAGAAGTACTACTGCCGAAACTTGTAGCTTCCAAATTGGGAATTGAGAAATCAAACTTAATTTAAAGAAGTACTACTGCCGAAACTTGTAGCTTCCAAATTGGAATTGATTTCTTAAGCTTGATTTAAAGAAGCACAATTGCCGAAACTTGTAGCTTCCAATTGATTCATGTATAGAATCATACTGCCGTGGCTTCAATGCTTTAAAGAGACAGGAGCCCATTTTCCCTTTTGACTTGCAATTGATTCTAAGAGAATTGGAAACATACCACCTTCGATTATTTCCAAATTGAGCATTGCCGAATTCATTGAGCACTTGCAATGAATTGGTAATTGGGCAAGTGCCTGCTGACGAGTCCCCTTGTGACTTCGCATCCTCTTTTTCCTTCTCCCTTGATGACGAGTCCCCTTCATCTTGCACTTTGAATTTCTGTTTGGACATGCTAAGGCTATTTTCGCCTATATTTTCCACCATATCCATTAACTTGACTATCTTGGCATCTTGACTTTGCGCATGCACTACCAGCCCTTCGACAATTTTGGCTAGATTCGAGATCTGGTCTTCCACAGTTGTGGTATTGGTCATCATGACGGGCATCACCACAGAGGCAGCCGAATCACTTGGGCTACCAATAGATTCATCATGGGCTCCTTTCTTGCTAGGAAGCATCTCGAGATTTGCTTCTTCAGTCACAACATTCGCCTTAGCCTTCTCTGCTAACTTCTTGGCCTTACTCCTTGTCAGAGATGCAGTATACTGCGTCCCTTGAGTGGTTGAGACATCAGCAACTAAGCCTTCAAGTGAAAAGTTCACCTTCTTGAACTCCATTGAATTTTGGAACTGGTAAGTTGTTGGAAGAAAAGAGATGAGAGGCAGAGATTGTCCCACTGGGCGTGCCAGAAATTTGTAAGCACAAATTTTGTTGCCTAAAATAAAAGACAAGAAAACTTGCACAAATATCAAATTTATTAAATTAAATAATAAGTAGGCTACAATCTCTGAAAATTCTTGAATCAAAGAAATTAATCCCCTGATTCTTTTCTTCGAATAGCTTCAATTGAAGGGCCGAAAAGACTTGTTCTCCAATCGAAAGGGTGTTTCCTACAATTTCGGCGTAGAAAACGATTGATTTGATGATGGCGTCAAACACTTGGAACTTCGAGTCTTCAACACCGATAGCAGGAGGATTTGTTTGACTTGATTTGGGCTTGGATTTGAGGAAGAAAGCTCTTGAGGGAATTTGACAGAGTTTCTCCGAATGTTAGGGATTTTTCTATATCTCCCTCTTTGCCTTGAGGGAAGACCTCTATTTATAGCCAAAATATGTAGGCTAGGTCTTCAAGAAAACCCTCAGAATCTTCTTGCATTTTGGATCACTTGTTACCCAAGAAATCCATTTAACTTGGGCTTAAATAATGGGCCAACCCAAATAGTCCATTGTGAATTAATAAATCAATTAATTCACTCCAATTTAAGCGGATATTATGGATTTAATTTGATTTAATAGCCCATATAATATTGGCCCAATTTGCCTGTCCAAAACATAATGGACTTCTATAATTTAATTTAATTTAGTCAAGATCAATTTTAATAAATCTCGACTAAATAAATTAAATAAAATTTCTTTGTCTACACTCATAGACTTGAAAATCTATAGGTGTGATTTTCTGTTGTTGCTCATATATCATGCAGCAGAGCTCAAGATTGTGCAGATCCTCATCTTCCCAAAAAGAACACATGTAAGAGAGGCGTGCTGCGTTCAAAGCCACTACTTCAAAGTGAGCCAATAGCGAGGTAGGAATATCTGCAATTCCTCGCAATTTGGCAAAGGGAATGAAGCTTTTCAAGAATGTTAGCTTTGCTTCAAGGGCTTGGACTTGAGCACTCAAAATAGCAGAAACAAACGATTCACTAATTTCCGGATGCATATAGTCATTTGTCAAATCTGCTAGATTTTGCAGGATGAGGTCTATGAATTCCATTAATTCATCATCTGTCATACAAGAATTTGATTTCAATGACCTGCTGCTGGCCAAAGCAAAGTAAATTTGGATGATTTCTTGCTTAAGTAATTTGATCTGTTCCTCAATTTCGAAGAACATTCCACATTCATCCGTTTCTGATCTATGGGAAAGAGAGTGAATATCCTCCTCATATTTGTGAAAGGTATCTTCGATGCAAGATAAGAAAGATGGAAGACTCACCTTCTTCACAACATTGTCAGATTCCAAGTACAAATCATTGCTTTGGCTCCACTTTCTTGCACACATAAGAAATGTTTTGAGAAATTTCATGTGTTTGATTGCATCAGGAACATCTAAAGGAACATACCGGTCTCGGAAGCTGTTCAGGATCAAATCTAGATCAAGTAAGACCCGATCGATGCTGCAAGTGGAGGCCATCTCCATCTCTTATGCAGGGATTTTCGTCAGTTTCACTCTCAAATTTTAAGAAAGAAACAAATCTCACTAACTGCAGAGCTAGCAAAGTATTTCTTTCCTGAAGATTACTTATTTGTTTCTGGTGAGAAGGTGAAGAAGAGTATTCAGATAATCAACTATTCAACTAGGTGGAATTGGCATCAAGATGGACCCCAGGCAATGATAATCAATTATTCAACTTGGTGGAATTGGAGCTAGGCACGTATTTGGTTAAATTGGCTTCACCCAAAATCCAAATTTATCTTGAACTAATTACAAACGGAGGAAATTGATAAAGATTAGTTGACTCTGTCATCAACATTTTATTAGGGAAATTTGATATGGCAATCTCTCAGGATTACAGCGAAATGCATTCTTGAAACATTTTCTGTTTTTGGTTTGTATTACAAATATGAGTGTGTCTTAGTTTCCCTAGTCATTACAAGCACATTAATTGGAGTTGATCAAAATTTTGTACGCATTCAAACAGAGTAAGAAACAAAAGAACAGCAAGGTAAAAGAGAAAATGCTGGATTATCATAAAGTCATCTTGTGTTTAGTAGAGTGAAGTTTTCATTGACAAGTTTATTATTTTTGGACTATTTCATACTCCTCATATTGGAGTTGAGAAGGACCACTATGGCATTGTCCATTGGCAAAGGGTCCCTACACCTATACTGCAAAAGCGTAAAAATCTAACTTGATTTACTGCACCTAGGGGTAGCAATTCCTGACACGATTCGAAAACACGATACGAACCTAACACGAAATTAATGAGTTTGGGGTTGAGGTTTTAGGGGTTTGGGTCAGAATCGCGTCGAACCCGAAAAGAAAACAGATCGATTTCAAGTCAACCCGTGGTGACCTGATATGACCTGTTTACGAATTAAAAATAATTTAATAAATATAAAAATTATTTTATCTAACTAAACTAAATCATTCTTTTTTTCAAACGCATTAATTACTTAATCCTAAATGAATTTATTTAACTTGTGTGAAGTTGAAATTATTATATTTGGATAAATAATATATTATGTTATTTTTTACTTTTATACTGTTTTAATTTATTTTATATTTGGTTTGGGATAAAACATTTTTACGGTGTTTAATTTATTTTAGATTTGGTTTGAAATTACTTATTTAAATTTTTATTACTTGATGATGTAATTAATTTTGTGAAAAATTGATTTGATTAGAAATTACAGTGATAAATTAATAAATTAAAATTAAGTTTCGGGTCATTTCAGGTCGACCCACCAACCCGAAATTTTTGGGTTCGTGTTAGGTATCCTGACCCGTTTCGGGTTAACGGGTCAGGTTCAGGTCAGCGGATTTTTTGTTATACTTAGACCTCAAACCGACCCGATTGCCACCCCTAATTGCACCTACACTTGTTTTACTTTAATCTTTGTAAATTGATTGTTTCTTTGAAAAATTTAAGCATTGTTACTCCATATAGTCACATCCTATTATTACATACATAAATTCTATGAAATCACAATTTTCATTTTCGTTACTATGGAAAAAGTAAAATGACATTAGAGGTTTTAGTTTAATGGATTCTTTCAGTTGAATGAAAATAATTACAACTGAGCCAGGCCTTGAAAGCTTGAACAGACATTCCCTATTTTCTATATTACCCGAACAGCCAAAACAAAGTTGTTAATTCCACCGTTTTGCACTCTAAAGTCGTTAATTCTTTCAAAATAGTATGGGTTCACACACTAACCCACACACTATTGGTGCAGGCATAGGAATAACGTGGAGCTATATGTGGGACTATGAGGAAGATCAAAAAAATAAAGAAACATTAAAATATGAATGATCGAAAAAGACTTGCTATAGAGAGTATGTATATAAATATAGATTTATTTGGTTTTTCTTTTCATATTTTTCTTTTAGCATGAATCTTCAAGCTAGCTCTCCAATTTTCTTCAATTGTTTTCTTTCTTGAGCCAACCACTAAAAATTTGACCACTTTCTCTTCTAATTCCCTTCTATTAATAATCATGACCATTGATCTGGGAGATTAATAACCGGGACCAACAAAGTAAAGAATTGAAGGCAAAAAATTTGAGGGCTTTAACCCTTGAAATTTTGGAAGTAGAGAATTTGAGATTTCTACAATTACTAGCATCAATTGTATTATAAAATATACGTATCATCACAGTTAGGTCTGTCAATCGGGACATATGAGTCGGGCTCTTATAAGTTCAGATTCAATTCATTTAATTTGTAACACTTTCAAACTTCGGGCCATGAGGTTCGGGTTAATAAATGTGATGATCATACTCAACTCACAAAATATTTCGGTTTTGAGCCTTATTCAGGCTTAGTTCAAGCTCAGTTATTGCTCCTCAATTTTCTTATATAATTACTATAATTATTGAGTTGTAAAGCTAATTTAATATTCACAAGATTACCACATTAAAACTAAACATGAACAAGTAATAGTTCTTAAAAAGCACATAAATCAAGAATTTTGTAACAATATTTATATCTAATTCATTCAAAATACTTGAAAAATAGTAATAAAACATGTGGTCATAAGCCAATACATTTTCAAAAGTTGAAACTTCGTCATACCTTTGTGACTTGAATCCAAACATGCTTGATGATTTATATTTCTAGACCAAAAAGAAATCAACCAAAAAATTTGCTCAACCAATAAGAAAAGTTAGAATTTCAATTATGCAATATCAATATTGGCTCTCAAGAAAGTTAGTAGATAAGTCTTCAAATGTATTTTTGTGTTTTGAAATTTGTATATATTTAATATTTAGTAATAATATATTCGAATGTATAATTATATTACATACATATCCTTATATATATAGCTAATTTAAGGGTTGGGCCTATATCGAGTTTGAACTTAATGAGGTCCAAACTCGACTCATATTTAATTCGGACATAATTTTTAGGCTCAAACTCATATTGGCTTAGTGAAAGGTTGGGCTCATCGGATTTTTTTTGGGCAGAACGAGCCAAGCTCGGGTGGCCTGGCTTCAGTGACAATCCTAATCATAATAAATATAAACACTAAGATAATAAACATAAAGAGTAAAATGATAACGTTCAAAATTAATGAGTGCATTAATGTTACCAATATACAATGGTCAAAGAAAATGATTGGATTAAAGAAGTAAAAAATTCTACTAATTAGCAGCAGTACTTTTTTCAAGAGTCAGGACATAAATGCATACTAATTTATCTATGTATCATAGATATATTTTTCAATTATCTTTTTATCTCATATATATTATATCAAAAAAATTGATTAAATATTAAAAAAAAAATCATCCGAAATAATCTCCTATCTAGACGCAAGTAAATGCCCATTTCAGTGTTACTTGGGCCATTGGAAATTAATGGAAAGTCTTCTCATAAGTCTTTCTTCAACATTGAGGGTGTCCACTTGGAAAATTAGAGAGAAGGCGACTGGCTGCTCTTCGGGTCAAGCACGACCAGAGAACCCTCCCTTTCCTTGCTTTTTAACACTGGGTTCATGGCTAAGGCATACCCATATTTTTAAATGTTTGATATCAATTCTTCTTATTTACGTAGAAAACTTCCACGAGTTGACTGAGAATTAGGTCCTATTTGATAATTCAATTCAATTCAATACTTAAATTTAATAGATTTAAATTTTAACATGTTTAAACATATTTAATAATAAAAAATTAAACATATGAATTAATTAAGTAGTACTATATTTTTTTGGCAAAATATATACTAAAAAATAAGTGATAAGTTATTCACTTATCACTTAATATGACATACATTCAAATGTATTAGATTTAATACTTAATAATCACTTATCACTTAATATGACATACATTCAAATGTATTAGATTTAATACTTAATAATTTAATAATTTTAAAATTTCAATTTCAATTTTATCAAATGCATCTTGTGTCATAGTCTCAAGAGTCAGAACTGAAATGCACGCTAACACTGCTTTTGTTTGGATACCAAATTTTTTTAAATAATATTTCACTTCCATTACAAACACATTTTCAACTCACATTTTTATATTTCCAATCACCTTTTTATCTCACATACATCACATCGTAAAAAATGCTACAGTAATTATTCCAAATAATATTTTAAATAACACTCTATTCAAACAAACCTAGCCCTATTAGAAATCAATTCAACTCTTAATATTAGTCTTTCTTCCACATTCGGCGGGTCCATGTGCAGAATTCGATAGATTGAAGGAGACCGGATACAACCACAGAGCTCTAGCTCAGTGGCCACCACTGGCCACCACCACTCTTGGTGGGGTGGGAGGTCAACCCTTGCCTCCCACCAAATTGCCACTTTAGGTGACAGCTTTAATTGGCTTTTTTCGATGGAGTCTCTACTCACATCGAATCCCCCTCCCCTTCCCCCTAGATTAGGATAGATTAGGTTATAGGAATTCTACCGTTTTGACAAAAAAAAGAAAAAAGAAGGAGACCGGATAGTGTTCTGGTCAAGAATGGCCATTGGACGGCCCCTTTTCCTATTCTTTAATTGAAGCTTTAGCCTTTAAGGGGCAATGTTTTAGACGGGAGAAGATTTCATTCACTATGTGTAGCCGATCTCTAGCCTTGTGATTCTAACCTGCTCCATTTTTTACATGTGAGCAACTATATTCAGGTTTTCGGGGACCTGAACAATTTTGGGCTAATTGATATATGTCACAAGAACATTTTCACATTCTCTTGTGGTTAAATTTAATAATATTATAGACAGCTAATGAGTTGATAAGACTTTTATAGTGGTGTATTTATCTCTTAGATAGGACTACAATCGAACCTTGGAAGCCAGCTTTTTAGCAACGAAACTGCCTCAATATTGGCTGGCTGAGTTCAAGCAGTTTGATCAAAGTATCAAATCAAGTAGTTTGATTAAGAAAATACTCCTAAACCTCATGATATGTAGACATTCTTTTTAACATTAACACTGATGATCTATTTTAAATTCCTTCAAGGAAAATATTATAATTAATATCACTTACATATGAGCTCAATTAGATCAGATCTATGCAAGTGGAGGTCATCTCCATCTCTTATAATGCAAGGCACTTCCTCAATTTCACTCTCAAATTTTTAGCGTAGCACAAGGAGAAATATTAACAAATCTCGCCTTCTCCAGATCTAGCAAGTATTTCTTCTGTGGAATATTTAATTATTCAACAAACAAACGGAGCAAGAAAGAAATGATTAACAATTAACAACGTAGTGATGAGTGATGACAATGCTGGAATCACGAGAAAGTCGCATCTCGGTTTGGAAAAGCAAAGAATTTTTTTATTCATTACCTTATGGTTTTTGAATGAATTATTTCCCTCTCATTTTGCAGCTAAGAAGCACCAGCGTCGGCATTGTCCACTAAGAAAGGGACATACACCTAGACCCTTTTTTTTAATTTAAAAGATTTTCACTTTCCATAAGGTATGACTTTCTTGGAATTTTCGAGAGAAAAAGAGCATATAAGGGGCCCAAAAAAAAGAAAGGAAAAAATTAAAGTCGAGCAGAAATTTTTATTATCACGAAAATAGTTTCTTTCATTTTCAAGTGAAAGGGAAAAAGAGAATGATAATTTATAATTAGTGATCTATGTTAGCTTTACTTCGCTTTTTTTCTTTTCGTTGAAATTCAAGCATTGTTGTTCAATATGCATGCTCCAAAAATCAATCCTATAATCCAAAAATCAATAGTTAGTTTTTATTTTCAAAAGAAAAAGGTAAAATGACTTCAGTAGAGATTTTAGTTCGATGGAATCAATAGAGTTTATACAATTACTAACAAGGGCTTTAAGCCATGAACAAAGAGCAAAGAGTAGTCATCGTGTACCTGATAGACGACAGATTGTTTTTTAAAAGCAAGTGAAAAGGGTTGCAACTTAGGACTTGGACAGTAATTCTAAAATTTAATAGTATACCTACCTTTTAACTTTTCGTGTGCTTTTAAGGTATCATATGGGGAAAAAAAAACCAACACCATATAACTTCAAAGGGAATTTCGCCAATTTGGTCCCTAAACATTTTCACTTAAACCAATTTCGTCCTTCATGAAATATTTTAACTAATTTAGTCCTTGAACTAGTTTTTTACTTCCAATGTAGGACTTTTTACTAAATTTTACTCAATTTGCGTGGACCAACAGGGGTATAATTGTCACACTGGCTTAATCTGCTGCAATTATTCGCCGAGGAGGAAGAGTCCCTGAACACTTTCCCTTTCACAAATAATATACTATCTTTTTATTCTCATATAAGAAACTTCATTAAGTGGCTTGATTTGACAACTATAGACCCTTTTGATTTCAATACTTAAAACTATCATATGCCGTCTCAATTCAATCAATCCTTATTATTACAAATTTTTTTATTGAGTTAAACAACCTTTTGGGAATCCATCTTTTGAAGCAAGTATTGCAGATTTACTTGCTTCAGATGTCAATGGCATACAGAGCTTGAATACATATCTGGCAGCAAATCCATCATATCTTGATGTGTTGATTTTCATTTCAAAGATGAACCAAAACATATTCAATCCGTGTAATAGCTTCAAGCAGATAATGACAAATGGAAGTAGTTAACATCGAAATTTCTACATAGCGATTCTGTCATAATAATTCCTTCCTTTCACAAGACAAACCTCAGCCAAGGCTGCTTATGGCTTCTGGCACCAGGAAATGTGGTTACCTTGTTTTTCTCCTCCCTCTCTGCGTGCTGTTTATGGGGACTTCTGCATACCCCACTCAGATTAGTCGTATATATCCTTTTGCCTGCTCTAACAGCATCAAGACGTGCAATTTACCAGCACAATGGCTTTAAAAAAGAGCAGATTGCTTCTTATTGCTCGGTGAATACATCACAAATCCGGCCGATCACTGACAACAACAGAAATGACTACCTTGTAACTGTACCTTGTTCTTGCAAAAATGTTAATGGCACTGTCGGGTACTTCTATGATACTGACTACACTTTGCAAAGAAACGATACCTTTGCAAATGTCTCTAATCAGATTTATAGTGGGCAGGCTTGGAAAGTTGGCGGAGAAGAAGATTACACTGCAGGACTGAATGCCACCATGCATCTCTTGTGTGGATGCGTAGAAAGTGACTCTCAGATTGTGGTAACTTATACAGTCCAACCTCTTGATACCTTATCAAGTATTGCAGATTTACTTGCTTCAGATGTCAATGGCATACAGAGCTTGTATATTATTTGTGAAAGGGAAAGTGTTTAGGGACTCTTCCTCGGCGAATAATTGCAGCAGATTAAGCCAGTGTGACAATTATACCCCTGTTGGTCCACACGAATTGAGTAAAATGTAGTAAAAAGTCCTACATTGGAAGTAAAAAACTAGTTCAAGGACTAAATTGGTTAAAATATTTCATGAAGGACCAAATTGGTTTAAGTGAAAATGTTTAGGGACCAAATTGGCGAAATTCCCAACTTCAAATGCAAGAAGGTATGGAATTTGTCAATATGTCAATGTCAATATACATTGATATGTAAAAAGTGCACAGTTTATCACAAAGATATTTATCCTAATATTAGAGTCATTTTTTCGAGAATTCAACTTGTTCATGCAAACATGTAATCAATATGCATGAATAAATAACATTAGATGAATTTAAACCGAGTATTTTTCAAATTTAAAATTTTGATTTCATAAATGTGCATTTGCAATTTAGAAAAGATACTTTTCAAATGGCAAATCCAGAGAGTAACAAATACTCCTACTTTATTTTGATTTCAAATCTTCTTTTGACTTATCAAAAAAGTGAAAACATGAAACTAATAATGGGTCAGATGGAGAGGAGTGTTAGAAATTTGTTTTCCAAATACTTTGTTCATCTAGTTTTTTCAACGGGTCAATTTCAACCATTATGACAGTCTTGTAAATGTAGGTCTACCAGGCTTTGTAGTCCACAACATGGATTGGATATGTCGATTAGCTCACACCTTACTATTATTATTATTATTATTATTATTATTATTATTATTATTATCATTGTTAATCAACAATATCTATTACACTCCCACTCCAACTCCTGATTTAGCCTATTCTAGGGAAAGGGGAGGTTCAACTGGACCAATTAGAAAACTGACTGTGACTGAATCACTATTGGACCAGACTGGTGCATTACGCACGCGTATGAATTTTGGAGAAGTTACATTTTAAATCTTGACCTCGTATTCCACTAAGATCTGCCCAAAGAGCTGTTGGTTAGCTCCCACCCTATTAGGAACTAGAGGTTTCGACCTTCTCAAAAAAAAAAAAAGTGTTTTTGTTTTTTGTTTTTTCAAAAATTATTTTCATCTATCACCAGCAGCCGGCAGCTATTGGTCATTCATCAAAGCATAGATCCGAACAACACCAATCCCCCACCAGCCATTCCCTCATTCCTTCTAGTATCCTTTTGATGAATTGGGTTCATCTATTTGGTGTTATAAAATCACATTTTAAAAGTTTTTTTTTGCGAAATTCAGGATGTAAATGATAATTTAAAAATTTTAATAGTGGACCTAAAAAAACGACTTTAAATTTTACATGTGACCCTACCTACTTTTAAAATAGAGGGAGAAAAAACCACATAACTTCAAGTCCAATATTATATGCAATTTGTCCAATAAATAGATATTCATAATTCATAATGTCATATACATATTTTAACTAGAGGTGTCAATCACAACTCAATTATATTGATCCATTCAAATCCGTTCACGAATAACCGGTCCAAATTCGCCCATTGATATTAAATGAGTCTAAGTGAGTACCTAATTAAACCCATTTAATTGGTTGGGATAATTTCAAAAACCTCCTTTGAGGTTTTTAGTAAGGTTTTTTTTAGTAATTTCAGACAGCTCCCCTCACGTTTTGAAAATTACACACACCTCCCCTAGAATATAGGTTGGGTTTCACCTTGATGATGTAAGACAAAAAAGTATCTAAATGCCCAAAATTGCCCCTCATCTAAATTTCCTCAATATGAATAATCATTATTTTTTTAAAAAAATCGAGAATATACTTGTATACTACCAAAATTATGAGTTTTATTATTTAGCCAATGTCTTGATATTTTTCATCCGCATGATTTTCTACATCCATCCAAACTTTTAAACTCTTATCACTTCTTCTTCTTCCGAACAAACTCTTTGTTTTAGATACCAAAATCCACCGTCGTAATTCTTACTTTCACAATCTTTACCACCCTATAGGTTTCTTCCTTATATTGCCTACCAAACCGTTAGTCATAAAACTCATAATCCTTACCTTGTCCCCACTCAAATGGCCAAGTCCTCAGTTACCAAAATTCTTCTAACCTCTGCTCTCAACATTTGGATTGGTCATCCTAAATTAGTTACATTTTTTTTTTCTGAATTGACACAATTTTATTGAGAACAAGTTTGATGTCTATTAAGAGGAGCCAGGCATAACATCAACAAGATGCAAGTTTGGGTAGTAGTTTTAGTACAATTTATCAAATTATACTTTTCCATTAACCAGTAGCTTTTTTGTACTTAATGATATGAACAATTGGGTTTTTGGCAGTGATGATGGCTTCCATCATCATCAACAACAGTAGCATATTTAAGTCATAGAAGGAGAGAAACATCTACCTTGATTAGTTTATTTGAGTGATAGAAGGTTACAATTCAATGATCATAGTTGAAATAGCTTGGCAACAATATATGACCTGGTCAAGAAGTATTGTTTTTCTTTTTTCTGTTCCATTTTTTTATCAATGGCTTGTCTTTTGAAAAATTATGAAGGTTATTATAATTATTGTCTATCATCAAGAGAGATAAGTGTAATATTAAAAACCTCAAGGAAACTTAGTGAAATTGTCAGAAACCTCAGAGGAGATTTCTGAAATTATGCTTTTAATTTTTCTTAACAGATTACAACAAAACTCAGCGAGTGTTCCAGCCTCGATAAAGAAGCTTGACAAGAAGTTGCAAAAACTTGATTCGCTACAAGCTTCAGTCATTTAATCAAAGATTTGCCAACCTGAATAGCAAATATCATAACAAAAATAGAAGATACGAAATTAACATGCTAACCACAAATATAACTGCGTCACACCTTTATAGTGAATTTATCCGCCATAACTTTATAGTAAATTTATCCGCCGTAACTTCAAATACCGGCGCTGCCTAATAATTGAATGACCATAGACAGTATAATGAGTGCATTTCTATTTTCTAGTAAGACTATTTCGCAAAAAGTAGTAGAATAAAAAATGATATACAAGCTAATTAATTCCAATCACAAATAATTAATGAATCAATCCAGTTTATTCAGAATTAATTTACAATTATTAGGTTAAATTTCTAATTATTAGGGTACACATATAATTTTATTTATATTTATTTAATTGATGCAGGGATGGGATAGGGAATAGGGCGGCGAAGCACCACTGCCCCTGGTCCCACTTAAGGCGGGGGCACAAAAATCACCCGCCGCCTACCCTGCTCCGCTTCATCACCTATCCCTATGCAGAGATCTTAAAGGGAGCCTCCGAGAGAAAATGAGAGACCCCAAGTCCCATGTAAGCAGGAAAGGAAAGGTTTATAAGTGGTGATTTTATACAAAAGTTATTGGGATCATGGATTTGGAATTATATCACATCCAGAACTTGGGACATAACTCTATTGTACTTCATGATTACTACAAAATCCAGGACGTAACACTTTTGTACCTCAAGATTACTTCACAAGACGTCAAAGCTAAAATAAAACAGAAGTCCACGAAATATCAGACCAAACAACCAAACTTGCATTTCATGTGCTCTTCCAAGCCAAAACTAAAATAAAAGTCCATCAAATACCAAAACAAACTTGCTCTTCATGTGCTCTTCCAGGTTGACAAAGGTGGAGTGTCGGAAGTTTTCCAAGTGTTGGCGTCAGTCGCATATCTATTACCCTTGACAGCGGCAGCAATAGATTCGAGTTCCGCCTTATCCTCTGCGGACAGTTTTACAGACAAAGCTCCTATATTCTGATCGAGGTTCTGAATCTTGGTAGTGCCAGGTATGGGGCAAACATCATTGCCTTGGTGATGGAGCCAGGCCAATGCTAGCTGTGATGGAGTACAACCCTTCCTTGAAGCAATGGCATTGACCCGCTCATACAAGTTCTTGTTGTGCTCCAAATTCTCTGCTTGAAACCTTGGCTGATACTGCATTGTATGAATTTCAACATTTAAGCAACTGTAATGCCAGAAATTCAAAAGGGAGCAAAGCATGTGTTGTCTACAAAAGAAGACGTTATGAATAACTTCAAGATATTTGATTATATTGTTTGAGGTGCACAAAGTTCCGGGGAAAGAACAATCCTGTAAGGTGGACTGAGTACTCCAAGAAACATCAATTGCGGAAGGTAGATCCTGATGTACATTTCTCATTAAAGAAGGAACTCAAAATAGATATCAAACACATTTTTGAACTATCAGGACAGTATTATCACAGTTAAAGGATGTATAGGAAAGGGAGAATAGCAATTTGAGAGGACAATGCACAGCTTTTGTGCCCTAGACCAGACGATGACATTGCAATGTAAGTCCATTTCCCCTCAAAATTGTAAAGAGACTATAAAAAAAAAAAAGAGAGATAGTTTCTTCCTTTTTTCATGTCCAGGATATTTTTGCACCACAAAATAGAACACTCCCACTGCTTGTGATAGTTGACAACGCTAGTGATATCTTTAAATCTAACTAAATACATAGCACACAATTTCTATCCTGTCTGTACAAAAGGTTCAGTTTCAAACAATGCCAAAAACTGCATTTATTGGAATCCAAGACTACAAGGCTTGTCAGATAGAAAAAAGCTTGTTGTGTCACTCCGTTGGATAGAAGTTAATTAAATTAGACAGTTTTAGGAAAGCTCAACCAAATTATTGGACATCAAATAGTGCAGCAACATGTAACAGAGAGACAAGAACAGGGATATTGAGCAACAATGCTGCTGAATGTGGTAAAATAGATGACAGAATTTCATACTAACTATACATATACTATACTAGAAACTAATAATCTTTTTGGATATTCACAAACCTTTCGGTAGTCACCTTCAGTCAAATTCTCGATCAGCTTTGGACCTGAAGAGAAGAATCCTTGTCCGAGTGGACTGTATGCAACAATCCCTATGCCAAGCTCTCTAAAAGATTACACCAAAGTGAATTCAAAACATGTTTCTTCTAGACCATGTAGAACATGAAGCAGAATAAATGCACTACCTGCAAGTGGGAATGATCTCTTCCTCAACATCTCTGCTCCACAATGACCACTCCAACTGTATAGCTGTTATTGGATGAACAGCATGTGCTCTTCTAATTGTTGAAGCTGAGGCCTCGGATAGACCTATATACTTTATTTTACCCTCTTCAACCAGTTTCTTAAGTTCTCCTATCTGGGAGAAGGAGGAATTTTTAACGGACAAGAAAATTCTAGCTGATTTACTATATTCCATACCAAAGTATAGAATCAAAATTATACATGCATAAACTAAAAGTAGTACTCGTTCTGTGCAGTGGCAAAACTTGGTCAAAGTATACATCAAATTGAAAGCACCATCTAAAAAAAATGGCAACAAGCAGCCATAGTACTTCTCTAGATGACATTGTCATTAACCCCACTTGTTACTTAGCTCTGCTGGACCATGCATAACGTGATGCTCGGCCAATATCTTCTTTTTTTCAATTTTTTTAAGGAGTGGCATTTAAGAAGAAGGAAGGGAGGAAGGGGTATTAGAACTTGAGAATTGTAAGTCTTGAGGCCTCAACTTTTGCCATTAAACCAAGACCTCCACAGCGCTTGGCTAATATCATTATATGACATTGTTGATTCTTCTAAACAAACTAACGGCAATACATATGAAAAATGTTAGTCATCAATTTTGCTGGATTTCATTCATACTACCGGTATTTTGAGTGATCATAGTGTAAGAAAATTTCTTCCTACCATTCAGGAAAAGTAAAATATTCTCCGCTGACTGCACTAAAAAGACCATACAGAAATCGTTCTACAAAATGTTCAGTGTTATAACAAATGAGCATCATGTACTTAAGATATCAAATAATGAATGCCCATCTGCATTGCTTTTGACACTGACTGAAAAGAAGTGATAAGGTGGATAAATAGCATATCTATACTGAATCAGATAGCCTATCTCAAATGAAAGACAGAATGCACAGGTCTTCTGGTTCTAAAGGAAAGGTATACAATCTATAGTACAATATCCAGCTATATCTCTCTCAGGGCCTCAGCAGGGCTGTCAAGCTAATATAAGACAACTCTTTTGGATGCTTGTAATTTTTGGGATGCCCGCTGCTATCAGCTTTATGATTGTGCAAATTAGCATAGACCATAATGGCAACAAACTTTTTTCTGCAATTTTTGAAGCAATTGCAAAAGACATGGAACACAATTATTCTCCACAAATTTCAACTACTTTGATCAAACTTTCATTTCATCAAGAATGAGGTGCAGCTTAAATTCAGGAAAGGAAACAAGGAGCAAACCGTGACTTCAATGGGCACACGTGTATCAATGCGATGCTGATAATAGAGATCAATGCAGTCCACATCAAGCCGCTTCAAGCTGGCCTCACACGCTGCTCTCACATAGGCTGGATCACCATGTATAATAAAATTGCCATTCTCAAAGCTCAATGCAAATTTTGTTGCTAGCTCCACTTTCTCTCTCAATCCTTCCTTCAAGGCCTAAAACCATGCTTTCCTAACATCAATCATCGAGGACATACACATCATTGCATGTTATAGCAAGGCGATTTGTGATCCATGCATGGCACAATCAATCTGAGTTTTTCCGTCGTTTTCATTTTTAAGACTAATATACTCCTCCTTCCTATTGAATATGGCAGCATGCAGAATGAAAATTATGTAATCTATGGACTTTAGAAGTTTGACTCTCTTAAAGAGGCCAATCCCTTTTCATTTTTCTGTTCTTCTTCCTGTTTCTTCCAATACAAATTCACAGTCAACCTTTACCATTGATGAGATTTGATGCAAAACATGAACATATACAGACTCGTATACGTGAACCTCAATACAAAAATAGGAACCTCATACTTAATCAAATTATTAAGGTGGATTGAACAGTGCCCTATTAGGAACCGTAAGGGTTCAAGGGAAGGAAAAGGAATGAAAACATCCTAGTGAAAAAGAAAGAAAAGGAGACCAGAGGAGTAAAGTTTTCCTATTGTCTTGTTTGGAGTAAGACATGGATGTGAAAGAAAACCTAAAGATGTTGTTTGGTTATCTGATAGAAAAGAAAGGAATCAAATCTGAAGCCTAAAATTCGGGTATTCGAGGCATTTTAATAGAAAATCACTAAAAAGAATTCCTTTCCCTCCGTTTCTATCCACTTTTGAATGGAAATGTAATTTTTTCCACATTTGAATGGAAACAAAACTCAAGCAAAACAACCAATCTTGTTCCTTCCTTCCTTTCCCTTATCTCCTCTCCTTTCCCTCCTCAAAATATCAGTCCAAACACACAGACTCTTGGTTAATATTCCATCATAATAAAGATCCAAGCTTTTTGGATTGACAAATGGACTTTAATCGCTGGCAAACAAAATTAAGAGGGACAAAGTGATACAAGCTTTTAATTGCCTGGGATTAAGTGTGATTTACCTGAATATAAATTTACAATTATGATCAAGGTTACCTTGCCTATGAGGATTTCGTTGATGTGGGGTCCATAGAAATCGGAGGTGTCAAGATGGGTGATACCTCTGCTAATAGCATGGTGGATGAGTTTGATCATATCAGGCTCGGGCTTTGGCGGCCCGTAGGAGCCTGACATGCCCATGCAGCCCAGCCCTTGAGCTGAAACTTCAAAACCTTGCGAGCCCAGCTTGATTCTTGGCACTTTCACTTCTTCTGAAGCCGCCATTTTCAGACAAGAACACAAGACACAGAGGAAAGAGTTGAGTGCAGCAGAGCTTGTTCTTTAGTAGCTGAGGCCTAAGGAAGAAGTATGGACTGGACTGAGGGATGCCTTTATCACTTTATGGTAGGAACGCGTTGACCGTTCCTACCGTAGATAGCAGCACGAGAGATAGACACGTGTGAAGGACAGAAATGGAGGCCACATGGTCCTTAACTTCGTGAGCGATGGGCCGATGGCCGACGCGCACGCAAGAGGAACAAAAAGTCAAAAACGAATGCCTCGCGGTATACGACAAGAGTCAAATAAAAAGAAGGGATAATTTCAGAAACCTGCCTTGAGGTTTTTAATAATTTCATTTAGCTCTCCCAAAGTTTTAAAAATTACATATTCCTCCCTTTTTATTTAAAATGACAATATTATTCTTAAATATTTTAATGAAGTTCCCTTATTTGGTATGCTTATACTTAGAATGACTTTTAAAATCATTTTTTCATTCTTTTTCTTTTTTATTCCTTTTTTTTAAAAAAAAATTTGCCAATAAAACTATAGAACTATCATTATTATCTCTAGTTTCTATTATAACCAAATATCGAACTAATGATTTTTTTGATGATTTAACTTATATGTAATATAAAGTTTTTGCAGATCTTTGTTTTCTATTTTTTGTTATTAAAATTAATAATAAATCCAAAAAAATTGCCCAAACCACTACTAAATTATAATAATTTCATTACTCGAAAAATCCATAAACTCAAAATAAATTATTTCAACATTTTTTTTCTATCTTACAAATCTAAATTCATAATAAAATACCATAAAAAATATCCTATTATAGTGATAAAATTATTATTATAGTTGTTTATCAAATAGTAGATATGAACATTAAAAATTTGGCACATTTTTCTTAAATTATACTAGATAATCATATAATTGTATAAGAAAATAAATTAAAACTCATTACACCGGATATTTTCAAGTATTCATTTAAAAATTTGACCAAGTCAATATTATTTTAAAATTTTATTACTAAAACTATCAAATCAAGGGAGTTAGGTATAATTTTTTAAACCTCAGAGAAGCTCAGTGAAATTGTAAGAAATCTCTGGAGAGGTTTCTAAAATTATCCCTAAAATGAATTGTGTTGAGTGAGGGATTGGTGGGGCAAATACGAAAGAAGGTGGTACGATAGTGAAGTATTTGCACCATGCTCCAGTGAAGTACGGATAATGTGACTAAGCCCCCTTTTAAAGTAGTTGTGTGATTAGCTTGGAAAAACTGTTTTAGTGCCTACAAAATAACGTTGATTTTCACATATTCTTAGAACTAGCAATAGAAAATGGGAGTGGTCGAGGATAAATATTTTGTTTGGTTATATCATACTCTGAGAATTCTATAACAATTTGAAGTATATATGATTGCATATAAAAGAAATTGAAATTGTAATCCCAAATTTGTTTTGGATAACATTATCTTTGAAATAAATATATTTTTAGATAAAAATAAAGTAAGTATGCAAATATATATATATTTATAGAATAACACACAAATGGAATGGTAAGCAAAATAACTGAATGACTGTTTCGTTAGGTTGGAGTGTGATTGGTTATTTTGGTTATGAAACATAAAAAGATATTTGTAAAATACCTGAATAGGTTTTCGCCAATCCTAAAGACCAATCATAAAATGACATACGTATTCATTTTCATGTCATTATTTCGTGTTAAGAAGTTTACGTTTATATTTATGTGTTTTCATGACTTCCTCCAAAGTACAAACTTGCCATATTTTTTTTTAAAGTTGCAGTGTGCAATTGCAAAAAACGCGATTTAAGATATTAACGAACAAAGTGTTGTTCCCAAACACATGAAATTTGTAGCACATTAGAATATTGTGGTATAACTGCAAAATTGATGATGCAAATTGTAGAATATTCCGCCATGTTTGAAGTGTGGTTAAGGAAAGGAATTTGAACATTGTGAAAGAAGTGTGCAGGAGTTTTCGAACAACCCATTCAAATGTATTATGGAGACAGGTGGAAGATACAGAATCGTATGCATACAACTAAGTGACCTAAAAACTTTTGGTAATTGTAGGAGTATATGACATTTGTGAAATGCATTTGCTTTGGCCATTGAGATCAATTGTAATGACTTTAGAAATAAAAGTGAAAGAAAAGGTGAGTAGAATTAGTAGAAGGCAATAGTGATGGAAAGAGCAAAGTAAATAGATGACTGTACCACAATAGGGTTTTGTCCGATTTTCAGTTATACAAAAATATAAGTGATATGATGTATAGTAAATTGTAGAACAAGCGTAAAACATTTTTAAAGTCCATCGATGAATTAATTAAAGCTCCTACATTTTGTAATAAGTGCATCGCATTTAGCATAGACACATGTAAATGGGTTAGGGGGGAACGATGCGTTGGGTGGTACGGGGAGAGAAAATATATATATATATATATATATAGGTAGAATTGAGTGTATAAATTTTGTAGGTAGTAACGTAGAAATGACTAAGGGTGTGTTTGGATTACTTATTTTCGTCGGAAAATATTGTCGTTTTTCGTGATCATATTTTCTTATCACCTTTTTCTCTCACATATATCAAATCGTTACAGTAATTTTTCTATGAAAATGACGAAAAATGCAATCCAAATACACCCTTAGTTTGTGATTTGCAACTAAGTGAATGGTTAATGTTCAGAACTTGACACATAGAGACACCCAACTTTACCTGCTTAGCTTTTAAATTAGGCCTCGCGTGTCCTCTTTGCCAGGCACGTGGTCGGTGGCTGCCACTCCAAAACCCTTTTCCACCACAAGCGATGACACATTGGACAGAATACGGCGTGTCCATAATTATTTTTGACACGCACCGTTCCCACCATAAAGGGATCATATTGTCAAAAGCGTATGGCAATAATCAAAGCTTTGAAAGGAAGACTCGTGAAAAGATTCTACATTGACGACTATTATGTCAACCAATGTTATGTCACTGATTACATACTTCCATGAAATTATAAAATTATCAGTATTTTTGTAATGAAAAAATGACTATAATATTGAGATAAATAAGTATCAATAATATCTTTGTGATCAATATTTTTGATCACACACAGCCTAAGTATCAATATTTTTGTGATCAATGATGCACTTTTCACATGTAAATATATATTAATATTAGATGTGTCAAAATATGTGACTTGGACGGATTTAGACGGATTTCTATTTAGTAATAAATATAATTGGATCAACCCATTTATACCTATTTAATAAATGTATATGGGTATACTCAATTACCAATTTATGACTCATTTGAAATTCCATTTATTATTATTTTTTTTATTTTTCGCATGTTGTTTGACAAGAAAGAACTGTATTTTATTGTTATTAGATTCGTAGGAAATTCAAATTTATTTTCTTAATACTTACTAAAATTGAGTTTAAATGTATATTTATTTTTAAATGGGTATAAATTGGTGAGTCGAGTCAATCCACTATCCACCAATTAAATGGATTTAATTAGGTACTCACTTAGACCTATTTAAAGTTAGTGAGCAGATTAGGCGGATTTGGACATGTTAATATAATTGGGTTGTGATTGATACTTCTAATTAACATGTGTATATGAAATTATGAATTATGAATATCTATTTATTGGACAAACTGCATACAATCCTGGACTTGAAGTTATGTGGTGTTTTTTTTCCTCTTTTTTAAATCTGATTTTAGAACACCAAATAGATCAATCCAAATCATAAAAAGGATACAAGAAAGAATGAGGGGATGGCTGGTGAGGGATTAGTGTTGGCCGGATCTATGCTTTGAAGAATGACCCATGGCTGCCGGCTGCTGATGATAGATGAAAATAATTTATGAAAAAACAAAAACACAAGAACAAAAATTTTTTTTTGAGAAGGTTGAAAACCTTAGTTCCTAATAGGGTGGGATCTAATCAACAGCCCTCTGGGCTGTTAGTCACCATTAAAGACTTTAAATCATAGTGGGATGGGAGGTTAAGGTTCAAACTTTGTCTCTCATCACTATGCCACTATATATAGTTTCTCCAAAATCCATACGGATATATAGTGCACTTAGTAAATCTGATAGTGGTTCAATCTCCATCAATTTTCTAATTAGTCTAGTTGGGCCTCCCCTCCCCCTAAAATAAGCTAGAACAGGAGTCGAAATACGTGTAGAATAGATGTTATCGATTGATAAAAAAAAAAAAAAAGGGTGCGAGCTAATCGACATATCCAATCCATGTTGTGGACTACAAAGCTTGGTAGACCTACGATCACAAGATTGTCATAATGGTCGGAATTGAAAAAATTGGGTGACCAAAGAATCTAGAAAACAAATTTCTAATGCTCCTCTCCATCTGACCCATTATTAGTTTCATGTTTTCACTTTTTTGATAAGTCAAAAGAAGATCTAAAATCAAAATAAAGTAGGAGAATTTGTTGCCCTCTAGATTTGCCATTTGAAAAGTACCTTCTCTAATTGTGAATGCACATTTATGAAATCAAATATCTTAAATTTGAAGGCTACTTGTTTAAATTCATCTAATGTTATCTATTTATGCATATTGATTACATGTTTGCATGAAAAAGTTGAATTCTCGAAAAAATGACTCTAATATTAGGATAAATATCTTTGTGATGAACGGTGCACTTTTTACATATCAATGTACATTGACA
The DNA here is from genome assembly GCF_003713205.1 of Coffea eugenioides. NCBI lineage: Eukaryota > Viridiplantae > Streptophyta > Magnoliopsida > Gentianales > Rubiaceae > Coffea > Coffea eugenioides. The sequence goes on from NC_040039.1 coordinate 9,036,341, forward strand.
TATGTGTGTGCAAAAATCCCAGTTTAGTTCACCAATGAGTTTTCCAATCTGTCTTTAACTTTGTAACATATTAATGAAAGTCTACTTCCTATTCCTTGATATGTAGATTGTATTATCTAATTCTATAAATAGAATTAAAAGAATCTTATTCAATAGTGTGCCCTTAATGAAACAATATCCTAACTCCGTCGAGCTAAAACTTCAAAGCCTTGTGAGCCAAGTTGATTCTTGGCACTTCCAATGATGCAATTTTCAGGCAAAAACCAGGCAGAGAGGAAAGAGTGGACAATTTTAATAGACACCTAAGTCTTGGTTAGACTTTCGGACTTGGATGATGCATGCCCAAAGGTAAGCAAATTCCTGTTTCTTTTCTAACGTAGTTATCATATTGGGTGCTTAATTTTCCAAAAGTAATTTTTTTTTTGGGTAAGCTCTATTACTCCTAAAGAAATTATGACAAGCTTGCGAAATATAAAAATTCAAGGTGAAAAATGAAACAATGACGACAACTGCAACATCAAATGTTAGAGAAGAGACTAAATAGTTTGACAAACAATGAATAATTTCTTTTATATATATAGCAGCTAAACTAAATAGCGTACCAGCTTTTGTTGTAGATCCAAATTAACTTGCAACTACAGTTGAAGAAAACGCTATTGATTTCAGCCCATTGCAGCCAATACTTTGTTGTCCCTTTTCTTCTTCTTCTTCTTTTTTTTTTTATAATTCAGTTACCTTTTCTTTTTGAAAAAAAAACATATGCATAGAAAATGAGAATTATGAACCTTTTTTAGGGCAGATTACGCTTTACCCCCATGTGATTTAGTGTTTTTATACATAATTCCCCTATAGTTTCAAAAACTATCATAACTTTCTCATGGTTTGGATCAAAGTGTCAAAGTGACAAAATTTGCAATTCATAACGAAATCACCTAAAATGTCAAAAATTACTCCTATATAAAGTTGAAAATTATTTATTAACCACAAGAAGGGTTATGTGTATATTTTGAAAATCATAGGGGGATTTTATGATAAAGCATTAAATTATAAGAGAATTATATGATAAAATATAAACCCATACAGAGTTAGTATGTCATGTATATTATGTTTGTATATTTTGATCACGTCAACCATTTTAATTTTTAAATAAAGGTAATTTCAACATTTTAATAGGTTTCGTTACTAATGATAATTTCTGACACTTTAATCCAAATCATGAGGAGGTTATATATAACTTTTGAAACCATAGGGGGTTATGTACAAAAACACTAAATCATAGGAGGATAAAATGTAATTTGTCCAAAAAAATGAAAAAATATAACAGAGTTTCTTGCCGGTCAAAAACCAATCTTTTTGTGGCAGTACCTTCGTACATTATCCCTATTTTCCAAGTCCCAATGCAGCAAATTCATACATGTTTGAAAAGAATTAGCACACAACCATAACTAAATTCAGCAAAACGAAATTACACAAAATACGCCAACAGCAAATTATGTGAATAACCTCTATGCTGTCGTGCAGATTGATAAAATGGTGCACGATATACGAATCTCATTCATTGTTTCCACCATATCTTGATAAGAAAAGAGCCATCGATCCTTTCCAACTTTTACCTCCATCTTCTACAATAGCACCAAAGAAAATCAGACCACACGGATGACCAATTACAATCTCAAGAGGAAAAACTAGCGTAGCACTCCCTGATGATATCATTAAGGAAAAATAGAGCAATAATTAGTTGTTTGTTCATCAATTTCAATGTGCTTGTGCATGCGCTACAGGCAACTGAAGTACAAAAAAAATTACCTGATATTGCACCAGCTGATGCCCTTCAATATTTTTTATAAATGATCTTCAGATTCTCATTTCCATTATATTTCTGTGCTTCTTCAATTTCCCGTACCAAAGAGTCGACGTCATCTCCGCAAAGATTCACCTTAATTGTTTCAAGAGTTGATATACTCCTTAAACAAGCAGGCATCGTTTTCAAGCTAAAAATTTGGAAGAGTTTTAATTGCTGAAGGCACGGGAAGTAATCATCACTGTCAGGGTCTGCCTCTATCCACTCAACAATCGCTGCACGTTCCATGGTCAAGACCCTGAGTTTAGGGAATCCTCCTTCCATCAGCTCCCATTTTTGGCCCTCCGTTGACTGGGCTCTTAATTTGAGGACTTCAAGATTGGGTAGTTGTTCAATCAATGACATTTTTCTACAGGGAAGACCCACATTTTTAAGAGACAACTTCTTCAAATTCTTGGGAAAAGAAAGCTCAATATGCTCCCGTGAACCGAACAAGTGGTAGCACCCTAAGGTGAGTGACTCTAGGCATTCTAGTCGACTCATGTTACAGCATACTCTGTTTTGGAAAATTCTAAGTCGGCGAACGTTGGGAATCCTTCTCAATATGTTCTCTCCCTCTTTATTAAGATCAAGACGCAGAGTAGAGAGTCTGTCTAAATTGGGTAAAGTGGAGAGGTTTTCAACAACATTGTCATTGGAAGAAAGACGAATAACAACGGCACTACTTACACATACATGCCTCAAATTCTTCATGTTCCAGATGCTATCTGGCAATGAAACCAGCTCCAGAGAATATAGACAAAAGGTTTCCAAATGTGAGAGCTTGGCTATAGATGGCGGAATGAATTTCATGTGCCAAGCTGTAAGGGCTAAGTACCTCAAACAAAGAAGTGATTCGACTTCAGTTGGAAGCTCCTTCAGCTTTAGGTTAATGCCCTCTAAATTCAAAACTTTAAGATGTTTGTAGATGCAAAAAAGGAAGGAGATGTTACGCAACTCAAACTCATCTCCCGGAGTAGCATGGAAGAGTAGCAGAGTACCTAAATGTGGACAAAATAGCTTTGACTTTATAAAATCTTCTACACTGGAGCGAATGGACAACCGAGGTAGGTTGGGAGGCTCAATAAAGGTAGAAAGCTCATCATATCCTTGCAGGACCTGAAGAAATTTCTTTTCTTTCGCCTCGCCCTTACAGAACTCAAATATCAAATCATGAATGTAACAAGTTTTGACTCCACCAATGCATCCGCTTTTACTTACCATAACTAAGTTTCGACCAATAAGGTCCATCAGATATTCTTCTGCAATGACCTCTGATCTCTTTCCTTCAATTTTTTCCACAAACCCTTCTGCAATCCAGAGACGCATCAAATTCTTGGCAGCAATTTTTTCATCTTCTTGAAATGCTGCAAAATACAGCAGGCATGCCTTCAAGTGATATGGTAAATGCTCATAACTGAGCTCCAATGACTTCTTCCACTGGTCTGTACCAGACACCGTGGTCGAACTTAAACTTTCAGCAAATTCTTCCCAAACCAAAATATCATGCTCTATAGTTGCTAGAATTCCAGCTACAACAACAATTGCAAATGGTAATCCCCTGCACTTTTTGGCAATACGCATTCCGATTCCACGCAATCCTTGAGGACAATCTTCTTTTCCAAAAACCTTCTTCAGCAGTAGTTCAAAACTTTCTTTCTCACTGAGTGGCTGAAGATAGTGAGGTTCTCCACCATATTGAACCTCTGAAGCTACATTAGAAAATCGACTCGTAAAGATGATTCTACTTCCATTCTTGTCATTGGGGAATGCAATTCTCAGCTCATTCCATACCTCAATGTCCCAGACATCATCAAAAACAACAAGATATCGATTCTTCAATAGCCTTTGATAGAGCTTTTCAAGCAACGCATGTTCATCCAGATTTTGAAACTCATCCTTCCTAGAATGTTTGCCATCAGAGCACAAAATTTGAAGCAACACATTTTTCATGTTAAATTCTTGAGAAACAGTACACCAAAGACGAATGTGGAAGTTACAGATTACTGACCTATCATTGTAAACTTTTTTGGCTAAAGTTGTCTTACCAAGCCCACCCATTCCCACAATGGGAACAATTTCCACCTGTTTTGATCCGCTTACAAGTCGGTCAATTACTTTTTCTGCCTCATCATCAAGACCAACCATGACTTCGTGGGTTTTACCTTTTGATAGCATGCGGCTGGAAGTCTTGCTAACTTCTGGTGCTCTTAAGCTATGAAAGGAAGGAATACTTTCAATAATGCTTGAGCCACTGATCTGATCCTTAAAATGCTTGATATGGATGTTGGTATTAGCCAGCATATCATAACAGTCAAGGGCATCTGTGGACTCTGAGAAGCTAACTTCTCCTCCTTTCACTCTGTTTAGAGAAGGCGAGCAAATTATAATGCCTGCCTCACTAAGAAGAGCACCAATTTTTTCGTTTTGTTCATCCATTTTCTCCTGATGCTCCCTTAAAATGCTTCTCAAGAATTTCAGTCCTGCATAGAGTATTCCCATTTCATCTTTCATAGAATCCATAAAACTTGAACTGCAGCAGAACAGCTCCCAGAGACAACCTATAAGAGAATCATTGAAGTTGTTCAATATCTGCTTATCCTGCACCATTGGTGTATGTAATGATGCTGAGCAGTATGAAGCTCCAAGTACTTCCTTATAAATTTCGTAGAGATGAAAATCAACAGCTCTGATCTTCTGTTGTTGTTCATACATCATGGAGTGGAACTCAGGATAGTGCATTTCCTTTGCATCATCCCAATAAGAAAACATGTGAGAGAGGCGTGCTGCGTTCAAAGCCGCCACTTCAAAGTGCGCCAATAGCAAGGCAGGAATATCTGCAGTTCCTCGCATTTTGGCAAAGGGAATGAAGCTTTTCAAGAATGTCAGCTTTGCTTCAAGGGCTTGGACTTGAGCACTCAAAATATACGATTCACTAATTTTCCAATACATACTGTAATTTGTCAAATCTGCTAGATCTTGTAGGATGAGGTCTATGAATTGCAACAGTTCATCATCTGTCATACAAGAATTTGATTGCAATGACCTGCTGCTTGCCAAAGCAAAGTAAATTTGGATGATTTTTTGGAAGATTTCTTGCTTCAGTGATTTGATCTGTTTCTCAATTTCGGGGGACACTGCAAGATTAACAGTATTTTGGGTATTTTTGCCCGTTTCTAATCTAAGATAAAGAGAGTGAATATCCTCCTCATATTTGTGAAAGGTATCTTCAATACAAGATAAGAAAGATGAAAGACTCACCTTCTTCACAACATTGTCAGATTCCAAGTACAAATCATTGCTTTGGCTCCACTTTCTGGCACACATAAGAAATGTTTTGAGAAATTTCATGTGTTTGATTGCAACATGAACATCGTAAGGAACAGTCCGATCAAGTAAGACACGATACATGCTGCAAGTGGAGGCCATCTCCATCTCTTATGCAGGGAATTTCCTCAGTTTCACACTCAAATTTTAAGGGAGAAACAAATCTCACAAACTGCAGAGCTAGCAAAGTATTTCTTGCCTCAAAAAGTACTTTGCTTTTATTTTATTGTATTTTATTATTATTATTATTATTATTATTTTTTTTTGGTGGGATAGTGAAGAAGAGAAATCAGATACTCAATTGTTTAACTAACAAACGGAACAAGAAACAGAATATCAGCAAAGTAAAGAGAAAATGCTTAAGGAATATGAACAGAATTATCATAAAGTCATCTTATGTTTAGAAAAATAAAAAGTTTTCATTGGCAACTGTATTATTTTTCTATATTTCATACTCGTATTGTAGTTGAGAAGGACTACTCTGGTATGTTCCATTGGCAAAGGGTCCCTGCACCTATACTACAGAAGCACAAAAATTTAACCATAGCTGCTCAATTCAGACTTGTTTTACTTTAATCTTTAATTGATTGTTTCTTCGAAAAATAGTCCCATCATATTATTACATGCATAAAGTAACTAGTTTCATTTTAGTTACTATGGAACAAGTAAAATGACTTTAGAGGTTTTTGTTTAATGAATTCTTTCAGTTGAATGAAAATAATTACAACTGAGCTTGTACAAGCATTCCCTATTTTGCCAGCATAGAGTTGAGTCTTTTAATTCATCCATGTTTAAAATATGTCAATTATAGTTAAGCTATTATCTTATTTAGTGTGGGTATATTAGGAAGAACGAAAAATAAAGAAACATCAAAATATAGATGATCAAAGAGACTTTTATCGGGAGTATAGAGATATAAATACAAATACAGCTTTAGCTGGTTTCTTTTTATTTTTTATTTTAGCACGGATGTTCAATCTAGCTCCCTAATTTTCTTCAATTATTTTCTTTCTTGAGCAAACCACTAAATTTGATCACTTTCTCTTCTAATTCTCTCGTATTAATAATCATGACCATTGATCTTGGAGATTAATAACCATGGCCAACAAAGTAGGGAATGCAGAGAATTGTGGGATTTCTGCAATTACTAGTGTCAATTATATCATAAAATATATCATTACCTTAATAAATGTAAACACTAAGATAATAAATATAAACAGGAAAATGATAACGGGCAAAATTAATGTTACTAGCGTGCATTAATGTTACCAATATACAATGGTCAAAGAAAATGATTGGATTAAAGAAGAGGAAATTTCTACTAATTAGTTGTAATACTTCTTACAAGAGTCAAGACTTAAATCTAAATTAAATATTTGTACAAAATTATCCTTTTGCATCATAAATATATTTTTTAATCACATATTTTTATTTCACATATATTATATCAAAAGAGTGATATAATTTTATTTTATTTTTTTTGTAAATTATCCCGTATAATCTCTTATCCAAACACAAGTATATGCCCATTTCAGTGTTACGTGGGCCCATTGGAAATTAATTCAAGTCTTCTCACTAGTCTTTCTTCCACATTCGAGGGCAATGTTTTAGATGGGAGAAGATTTCATTCACAATGCGCAACTGATCTCTGGCCTTGTGATTCTAACCTGTGCCATTTGTTATATGTGAGCAACTATATTCAAGTTTTTGGGACCTGAACAATTTTGGGTTAATTGATATAGGTCGCAAGAACATTTTCATATTCTCTCGTGGTTAAATTTAATAATATTATACACAGCTAATGAATTGATAAGGCTTTTATAGTGTTGTATTTATCTTTTAGATAGAACTACAAATGAATCTCGTAAGCCAGCTTTCTAGCAGCGAAACTGCCTCAATATTGGCTGGTCGAGCTCAAGCAGTTTGATCAAAGTATCAAATCAAGTAGTTTGATTAAGAAAATACTCTTAAACCTCATGATGTATAGGCATACTTTTTAACATTAGTACTGATCGTCTATTTTAAATTCTTTCAAAAAAATATTATAATTAATACTCCCTCCGTCTCATATATTTAGTCATGTTTGGGGATACATGCTTTTTATGCGTAGTGCATTCTACCAAAAAATTTTCTTTTGCTCCACTTTTGCCTTTAATCATGTGTCAGTCAAAATAAAAAGTAGAAAACAATCTCATCACATTTGTTTTTATGTATCATTAATGAAGGGTATAAGGAAAATTTCAGAGTATAAAATAGTGAGGATGTCAAATGTGACAAATATTTTGAAAAAGTATGATACTTTCGTTAGGACAATGGGACGGAGGGAGTATCTACTTACATATGAGCTCAATCAGATCCGATCTATCAAGTGGAGGTCATCTCCAACTCTTTACAGTGCAAGGAACTTCCTCAATTTCACTCTCAAATTTTTGTGTAGCGTAAGGAGAAATTAACAAATCTCGCCATCTCCAGATCTAGCAACTATTTCTTTTGTGGAACATTTAATTATTCAACAAACAAACGGAGCAAGGAAGAAAAGGTTAACAAATAATAACGTAGTGGTGACAGTGTTGGAATCACGAGAAAATCGCATCTCGATTTGGAAAAGCAAAGAATTTTTTTATTCATTACTTCATGGTTTCAGACACATTTTGCAGCTAAGAAGCACTAGTGTCGGCATTGTCCACTAAGAAAGGGACCCTGCAGCACCTAGACCTTTCCTTTAAAAAAAAAAATTAAAAGATTTTTGCTTTCAATAAGGTAAGACTTTCTTGGAATTTTCGCCTAGGTTGGAAGAGAGAAAAGAGCATATAAGGGGCCAAAAAGAAAGGGAAAAAATTAAAGTTGAACAAAATTTTTTATTATCATGAAAATAGTTTCTTTCATTTCAAGTGAAAGGGAAAAAAAGACTGATAATTTATAATTAGTCATCTATGTTAGCTTTATTTCATTGTTTTTTTTTTCTGTTTGTGGAAAATTCAAGCATTGTTGTTCAATATGCATGCTACAGAAATCAATCTTACGAGATAGCTAGTTCTTATTTTCAAAAGAAAAAAGTAAAATGACTTCAATAGAGATTTTAGTTTGATGGAATCTTTGACTAGAGTTTATATAATTACTGACAAGGGCCTTAAGCCATGAACAAAGAGTAAAGAGGATTCAGCACCAGTCCGTGATTTACGTTTCACGGGTCGGGTGTCCTTTCCGCCTAATAAAATTGTAATCCGAACCAGTTCTATTGGTTCGATAAAAAATTAAATTATAACTGTGTCCCGGAGGTACCGGACTTGGTACCTAAGTTAAAAAAGAGATCATATTTTTAATTGAGAATTAGAAAATAGTTACACGTCTAAAAGATTTTATTTAAACATAATTCATTACTTGTTAAGAAAGATCACATTACCATCAATACTTGCATATTTAAGGTAAATTTTTTTTTTAAATATCACTTATTCTCAACAACAAAAGCTAAATATATTATATAATTAGCAAGTTAACACTTTTATATTGTTGAAATGGTAAAGTATGTCATCTCAAATATAAATATTTGATGAAAGATGATTAGATATTCCTCTATTAATTATAGTTTTAATGGACAAAATTATAAGTATATCCTTATATATGAATAGGGTTGGGTATCTGCGATTTTCAAAGCCTTTGAATTGCGAGAGGACGTGCTCACTTGTCAATCTGATCTAGTACCTGAACTACATATTAAAATCAATTTGGATATCCTAAATTTGCGGTTCAGATCGGATCAGTGTTCACTATTTTTTAGATTTCTCCGATCAAAATAAACAACCTTCTTGTATCAACATCTTTATTATTGAGGGTCGGTTAACTAGTATCAACATCAATTGGGTAATCATGGTTTCTAGATCCAAACCTCAAGTCTTCCGTTTCTCACTTCCTTCTTGTAAAGTTTAGAGTCCTCTCACTCAATTAAATTTTTTTTAAAGAAAATGTATCTAAAATGTTGCAAACCAATCAGGATTAGAGTTTTGCCACTAGGCCTTTGGCCCGGTGATCACCACCAATTTTATGGTGTTAGAGGTCAATGATTCAATTCTTGTCTTCTATCAAAATTTATCATAATATGTGACGGCCTTAATTAGTTTCTTTCGATAGAGTCTGTATTCATCCACTTCTCGTTCCCCAAGATTAACTTATAGGAATTTTACCGTCGCCAAAAAAAAAAATCATGATTAGAGTTTTAGATCGTTCAGCATGTAATTGGCATCAAAATGGACCCACGCAACGTTAGACATTGCCAGCGAAGAAGTCACTAGGCAATTATAAAATTATTTTTCGTCACGATAACCACCAACACAAAAGCTGCACCTCAGAAAAGCAAAAAAAAGATACTTAAAAGCATCTCAACTGACAGATCGTTAATTTAAAGGTCCCTCATTTCAACGTTAAAAAAAAAAAGAAAAAGAAAAAAAGTCCCTCATTTCGATGTCCCAAAAACTGAATAAAAAAGGAAAAAAAAAAGTTAAAGCCGGATGAATTGCACTAAATCCCGCTCCAGAATTTGTGTAACCAAGAATGATGGCCTCATCTCTATTATATTTGCCTGATACAAAAACTAAATAAAAAATAACGAAAATAACGAAAAAAATTTCCTTACAATCCATCCATTACACAGAGAGGGACTTAGCGTCTGACACAGCGGGATGGCAGCCTGGCAGGGACAGCCGCCCCTGCAAAAGTTTTCAGAATTTTAAAATTTTTCCTATAATTCTAGTTGTCAACTAAAATTATATTATTTTGGCTCTCTTAAATATAATTATCAGTAATTTTATTTGTTATTTTGTTTAATTTCTTTTGATAAAGTGTCCTATACCAGATTAACAATTAACTTTCTTAAAAAGTATATGATTGGTATCTACTTACCCTACGATTATGTCCTGTTTGGATTGCTATTTTTAAGAGTTTTTGTAGAAAAATGTATTGTAGCTATTAGATATATGTGTGAGGTAAAAAGATGATTGAAAAATGTGTTCATGAAAATCGTAAAAATTTTTCTGCAAAAAATCACAATCCAAACTTTTTAAACCAAATTTCTTATAACAATGAACTCTTAGTTTCTTTGGTTCCTATAACTTTAAAATAGCAATTAACGTAATATTGTACACGTTACATAGGAAATCAAAGGGGAAAAAAAAATTCAACTATCATATAAATTGAAGAAGTTTGAATTATGGTTATGAATGCCTCACATTCATAGTAAATATAACAGTATAGAGTCTAATTCTTTACATTTTTCTTTACATTTTGTTTTTATGTTTTAAAAATTTCTTACCGTCACCGCAAAGGGTACTTGGAGGCATATGTAAGTGGGGGGCTCACTGCTCGTGAACAGCTTTTTTTTTTTTTTTTTTAATAAAATGAAAGAGAGAGCTACATAAATTAAACCACAAATGAGTCAAACACAATCATTTTAAGAAACTTAATGCTTAAATGTGACCAACTGAATTTGGTGATTATGAGAAAGTACATGTTTGATGATTAGAAGACAGCAAATAAATTAAAATCCTCGAATCATGTTTGATAAGAAGATGAGTAAATTGGTTTTGAATAGTAATCTACAGTCCATCTCGTCGTCCATGCCTCTGCCATATTTGTTTTGCCTTTACCAATAATGTTCCTGCTGAAGCCCATGATCCATTCACTTACAAACTGATATTATTCATGTTTTCTAACTGGCCTCTCAACGCTAGGGCCCAAATGAAGAAATTCAGCAGCAACGCTAACAGAGAAATTAATTAGATTTTTGGGTCTATTATAACTATCAAACAAAAATTAATTTATTCCTATAATTCCATAGAACCCAACAGACAACGGGAAAAATAGGAAACCAAAGAGCATTAAAACTGTTAACAGTTGAGAATTTTTTACAACCAAATTTTATCCAACTAATGAAATCTAATTGAGCCACCCAAGGGGAAATGATAGGAAAAGACGTAGACATCCAAAGACAAAGAGCTTTAGGACACCTCCTAATTATATGTTTAGAATCCTAGCCCGTGAAAAACGCAGGAGCTGTCTTGAATGATATTTCTAATGACAAGGAGTTCTCTCGAGGCAAGTCTGTTTTGAGAACACAACCAAAGAAAATGCTTGCCTAATCTCATCTGAATCATGCGGCGGTGTGGAATTCCAAACAATTGGGCATAAACAAACATTATCTATGGGTATAATTGAATTTGAAACCCATATCTAAAGCTGTAAACCATTTACCAGACACCGCTTAAATATCCATTCAATCATATCACCTTTAAAGCTCCCTGGAGAATCAATTATTTTACTAATTTCCTCTCTAGCAATTAACTCAAGAAACAGAACACCAAGTTGTAGATACCCTTCTCACCCTGTTAGTATGGAGGATTTTTCTACAATGGAGTTTTCTTGAGAACATAGAAAATTGCAACCCAATCCTAGATTTCGTATGTGGTGCTTGTAGTAATTTTTTGATCTTCATTTTTGTGCCCTAAAAAAATCAAGAACAAAAACAAAACTAGGACGCTTTCACAAATAAAATATCTTGTTTTCATATAATATTCATGATTCCGTTCTCGTACTATTAATTTTTAGCCTTGATTAGTTTTCTCTTTATTTACTTTATGCCTCCAATTTATTTATTAAATTATAAACTTACACATTAAACGGATCAGATAGGTCAACCCATGTTTGATCTGATTTGGACTTGTTTGCCGGGTGGTTGTTCAGGTCTAACCTGATTTTGACCCGAACGCATGAAGCGTAAATCCATACGCGCTAATTTTGTATTAGATTCGAGTTATATTTTTGAGTCATGTCGAGAATTGTCATCCTATGATTAATATGTTGATATGTACCATTATATTGGCTTCTCAGTTATGTTGGGGATTTATTTCTTAAGAATTGTAAATAAAATGAGCAAATGCATATCTTTTAGTGCACTTTCATTTGCAATATGAGTTGTTTGGACTTGTAATGGTTGGGGATTTGATGATCCAGCCAAGGAACAGAAAATATGGAAAGGAGGGAATAGAGAGAAAAGATGATAGGAAAAGGGAGACCAGAATGAATGAAAAGAGGCGGGAAGTTGTATTCTTCAATGATCAGATTTTGCATGCCTTCTTTACATCAGTATTCGCCTATTAATAGAAAGTTTCCTCCACTAACTAACAGTAACCGACTTTCTCCAAGTTGTTGCTGTTATAACAAATCCAGCAAGGCAATATCTGGCTAACAAAATTTGGCTAACTATTTTTGTCTTATTTCCTGCGGAATGATTACAATTGCCCCTTCTTGAAACAATCCTCGTCTCTAGGATTGAAGTTAGGGAATTGACTCCTGATGATAGACAAGTCTTCCTACATTGCATCTTTATTTTCAAGTCCTTCCATTGTACCAAAATCTGCTCCACCTTGTGTCCACCCCTATCAATCCATCTACGATCCAGTATAGAGGAAGGAATGATGGAGAAGAAGCCTTCATCACTTGGCTGGGGCAATATTGTACTAGCTGGGGCACCTTTTGTGGATGGTTTCAAAAGCGACACATGAAATATCGGATGAATAGCAGCTCCTGGTGGCAACTTGAGCTTATAGGCTACTGCTCCAACCCTTTTTTCAATCTGATATGGCCCATAATACTTAGCCACTAGCTTCAAATTTTTTCGAACAGCCACAGTGGTTTGTCTATAAGGCTGCAACTTAAGGTAAACCCAATCCCCTTCAGTAAATGTCCTGTCAGTCTTGTGCTTATCTGCAAATTGTTTCCTACGGTTCTGAGCATGCAGCAAATTTTCCTTCAGTAGGGAGTTCCAATTCACCCTCTCAGATAACCAATCTTCTACAACAGCTACTTGGGTGTTGTCTGGTTGTAGGCATAGCTGTTTTGGTTTATACCCTTCAGAGTGCTTGGAAAGGCGTCATCTGTAAACTTGAATGGAAATTAGTGTTGTACCACCATTCAGCTACAGGCAAGCATCTTCTCCAGTGGCCAGACTGTTGCAAACACATAGCCCTCAAGTATGTTTCCACACATCGATTTACTCTCTCAGTCTGTCCATCAGACTGGGGGTGATATGAGGATGAGAAACTAAGGGTAGTTCCCACCTGATGAAAGAACTCCTGCCAAAACAAACTTGTAAAAACCTTCTCCCTATCAGATGCAATATCCGCTGGCAATCCATGCAGTTTATAAATCTGTTCGAAGAACACTAGTGCAACACTCTTTGCTGTGAAATGAGACCCCATGGATATGAAATGCGCGTATTTAGTATGCCTGTCTACTACGACCATTATGACATCATGTCCCAAAGATCTTGGCAAACCTTCAATGAAATCCATTGAGATATGTTGCCAAGCCTGTTCTGGTATTGTGAGAGGCTGTAGCAAGCCAGGGTAGCTAGCATGCTCACTTTTGCTCCTCTTGCAGATGTTACAAGCTTGTACATATGCTTCCACTTCCTTTTTCATTCCCAGCTAAAAGAAATATCTCTTCAACTTTTGGTAGGTCCCTTGGTTGCCAGAGTGGCCTCCAACTGCCGAATCATGCATACAACTAATAAGTTGCCTCCTAAGTTCAGTGGTAGTTCCAATGTATACCCTCCCCTTGTATCTGATAATCCCTTGATGGTAGGAGTAATCAGGTGTACTAGAGCTGTCTATTGCGAGTGTTGTTAATAATTCTTTGATCTTGTCATCTCCATTGTAGCTCTTTGATACCTTGGACAGCCATAGAGGCTTGATTGCAGATGTAGAATGAACTCCCTTGTCACTTTCCTGATTGCTTCCTCCTGCAGAACCACCTTGCCTCTTAGAAAGAGCATCTGCTACTGTATTATCGGCCTCTCTTGTATTGGATTTCATAGTCCAGTCCCATCAATTTTGCAAGCCATTTCTATTGTAAGAAAATTGTGATATTTTGTTCTAGCAAGTATTTCAGACTCTCATGGTCTGTTATGATGATGAAATGAGAACCCAATAAGTAATGCCTCCATTTCCTCATAGTAGTGATTAAAGATAGCAATTCTTTCTCATAAATGGACAGTGACTGATTTTTTTGTCCCAAAGCTTGGCTCATAAATGCTAGTGGTCTCCCTTGCTGATCAGTACTGTCCCCATGGCTGTTTGGCTTGCATCTATTTCTAACATAAAGGGCATAGAGAAGTTGGGCAAAGCTAGTACAGGAGCCTGTGTCATAGCCACCTTGAGCTGCTCAAAGGCAGATGTAGCTACTCCACTCAATACGAAACTGTCCTTTTTAAGCAACTCAGTTAGGGGCTTTGCTATTTTCCCATAGCTCTTAACAAACCTCCTGTAGTACCCTGTCATTCCCAGGAAACCTCTAAGAGCCTTAATGTTATCAGGAACTAGCCAGGACAACATTGCCTCTACCTTTGCAGGGTCAGCAGAAACACCTTCAACAATAACTATATGTCCCAAATACTCAATTTTGTCTTTACCAAAGGAACATTTAGACATCTTAGCATATAATGAATGGGTTCTCAAGATGTTAAGGACAAGGGATAGGTGTTTAAGATGGCTATTCAGGTCTGAGCTGTAAACAAGAATATCATCAAAAAATACAAACACAAATTTTCTGATGAAAGGTTCAAATATAGAATTCATTAAGGCTTGAAATGTAGCAGGAGCATTTGTGAGGCCAAAAGGCATCACTAGGTATTCATAAAGGCCAGAATGAGTTCTAAAGGCTGTTTTAGGGACATCAGAGGGGTTCATACGAATTTGATGGTAACCTGACCTTAGATCTATTTTAGAAAATATCTTTGCATTATATAGTTCATCAAGCAGGTCATCAATGATAGGAATGGGAAATTTATCATGGACGGTAAGGTTGTTGAGCTGCCTATAATCAATGCACAACCTCCAGCTTCTATCTTTTTTTTTTAACTAGGAGAGCTGGGGATGGAAAGGGGCTATTGCTGGGTTGTATGATACCAGATTGCAACAGGTTTTTGACTTGTCTTTCTATCTCTGATTTCTGCATGTGGGGATATCTGTAGGGATTGATTTTGAAAGGTTTGGCATTAGGTATGAGGGGTATTTAGTGGTCCAATTCTCGGATGGGGGGTAAGGATGTAGGTTCCCTAAAGATGTCTTGATATTGGTCAAGCAATTGAGTAAGTGACTTTGGTACAGGAGTTACCTGACTGTTCTGTACTTTGATCATGCAAGAGTGTTGCAAGGAAGTCCTGACTTTATCCCTAATATACCTCTGTGCTGCTGTCCCTTGCCTCATCCTCACTTTGGCCGTATGTGAATCACCTTGCAGCAACACAGTTTCACCTTCTTTATCAAAGGACAATGTTAGCTCCTTGAAATCAAAAGTCATTGGACTGTAATGTTTCATCCAATCCACTCCAAGGATTAAGTCATACGGCTCTAAGTCCAACACATATACATCCTGAGTGAAGTTATGTCCCTGCATTTCCCATTTCATATTTGGAATCCACTGATTGCATGTTAACTCCTTTCCATCAGCTATCCTCACCTTGAAAGGCTTATGATCATGCACAGAATCAAGATGTAGTTGAGCAATGGCTGATCTAATAAAACAGTCGGTACTCCTCCCATCTAGCAGAATGGATAAATCATGCCCCTTGGTGCCCTATCATTTTAATGGTATTGGAAGACATGTTTCTTGAGACTGAGTGTAGGGAGAAGGCTACATCCTTGCCAGACTTATTCCCTTGATACTCAATGATTTCTCCTTCTTCCTCATCTACTTCAGTGTCGAGCAATCCTTCCTCATCTGCAAGTACTAAATGTACCCCTCTATTCTTGTAGATGTGTCCAGGGAAAAATTTTTCCCCACACCTGAAACGCAGGTTATGATCCTTCCTATATTGAAATTCTGTGGGAGAGATTCTCTTATAACTTGGAGGAGAATCCTTCTTAATACTGTTCTCAAACACCTGAGTTGCAGGTTTCTTGTGGCTCAGGTCATTAGGGTGGGTGTGTTTGTTTCCAGAAGAAATTGGTGGAGGTACCTTCATTGGTGCTTTAGTTTGCTTTAAGATGATGCTCAAGTACTGTTCTTGCCATCTAGCCTTTTCGAATGCTACCTGTAAGGTCTGAGGCATGTGTATTTTTCACAGCAGGCTTGATCTTCTCCTTCAGTCCACTCAAGAAGCTAGAAACATAATATGATTTAGAGAGGAGGGGGGAGTTTTACCATGACAACAACCCTTAATTCTTCAAACTTCTCATGATATGCTAAAACTGATAAATCTTGGTACAATTTGTTGAACTCCTCTACCACATCTTCTCCCCCTATATCCCCAAATCTTATACAAAGTTCTGAGCCAAAATCCACCCATTGTACCACTCCTCTATCCTTCTTAAAGCTTTGATACCATAGATCAACCTTGCCTTCCAAATGCAGTTCAACCACATCCATCTGTTGGCCTTCTGGAATCAGGTATAACTAAAAAAACTTCTCATATTTTCTGATCCATTCTCGTGGATTGGAACCTCCAAAGCTGGGGAATTCCAGTTTGGGAACTCCTTTTGGGAAACGACTCTTCTCTCCCAGAAATGGATTGCTCCCTTCTGGACTTTTCCTGAGCATTTGATTCGGATGTCGCTCAGATGAGTTAGGAGATTGGCCTAGAATTCCTTTTTCCCCCTGTAAGTCCCTCATAAAGGTATTGAACTGAGCACTCATTGTGGCCATGAAATTCTTCATTTCTTCCTGTAACTCAACGCTGTTTGCTTCTACCAAAGCCTTCATGTCCACGTAGTTAGACTCCATCTTTTCCTCCAAAGCTTGACGTTCGATTGTACTGGATTCGAGGATAGCTTTGATCCTTGCATCTTGCTTCTTCAATGACTCCTCAAATCCTTTCATTTTGGTGCCTTCCGCCATTGTTGCTTAGACTGGAGTTCGCAATTCCAAGGAACGCAAGCTCTGATACCAAATGTAATGGTTGGGGATTTAATGATCTGGCCAAGAAACAGAAAATATGGAAAGAAGGGAATAGAGAGAAAATGATAGGAAAAGAGATAGCAGAATGAATGAAAAGAGGCGGGAAGTTGTATTCTTCAATGATCAGATTTTGCATGCCTTCTTTACATCAGTATTCGCCTATTAATAGAAAGTTTCCTCCACTAACTAACAGTAATCGACTTTCTGCAAGTTATTGCTGTTATAACAAATCCAGCAAGGCAATATCTGGCTAACAGAATTTGGCTAACTATTTTTGTCTTATTTCCTACGGAATCATTACAAGACTGATTTGAGACACTTTGACAGATTTTAGGGTCAAAATTAATAAAACAAAAATGAAAGATGCAAAGTGACAATCTATGTAAACTTAAAGCATGGAAGCGGAATTTAATAATATGGGCCTCTGCAAAACTAATAACCTTAGACGTAGGTACAATTGACACCACAAGTCAAGCCGAATAAAGTTACCTCAGTTTTGGGTTGTTCATTTCATAATTTAAAAAATATGAAATGAATCTGACAGGTGCCGAATCTGTGCAATAATAATAATAAAAATAGAACCTAACCACCACTAAAAGCAGTCAAAAATTAATCCTAGGTACTGGAGCAGGGACTCTAGGTGTGCAATGGGTTACTTGATTCACCCTGTTCCCGAAGAGTTTGCTTAATCCGATATACCAAAATTAATTAATTGACGAAATTTACTAAATAGTAGACAGTGGCAAGTAGGGTCGTCTCCTCAGGGACTGGAGATATTTGTCCCTTTTAAATTCCAATTGGTAAGAGGGATTTTATCGGAGTGAAACTAAAAATAATTAAGCAATCCAACTAAAAATAAATAATTAACTAGCACAAATATAGCTGGAATTAAATCAAGAATAAATAAAGTCTAGCCAAGGATACATCTATTCAGACACAGTCCATTTATCCGATCATTGATGCAAGAGAGGCTCACTCAATTTATTAATAGGCTAGTTATAGCCGCCGATGAACTCTAACAACCAATTTTTCCTTAAATTATTGATAACCAAGGTACGACCATTGATCACCCTTAACCAGAAAATACTCCAAGGTACGACCGTGGGAATTAATTTTCCAATTGCATTAGTAACTAGAAAAACCTAACCCTAATCAATAACACGCTACGAGAGTTATTCAAATTAGATTGCACGTTCCCCTAATGTGTAAACACACCAGTTGCCACAAATATTAATCAATCAAACAATTACGGATTTAATTGACTAAATTGGCACGAGATTAATAAATCACATTGAACATCGGGCCTTTGACATCCAATTAATAAAATAATCTCATGAAAATTCAAGCAGACAACGTGCAAATATTAATAAATCAAGGAACGCGCGAAAACTAATTAGATCTCACAGATTTTCGGGATTGCGTCGTCGAGTTGACCCTTGACTAGATGGAAGGTTTAGCCATGCCGCATAATTAAATCACCACACGAATTAATTGATTGCAAAGGCATTGCGTTTTTACTAGGAAGCAAGGAATAAAAAATGTTTTTCCCGTTGGGAAATATTGTCGAACACCTGGCGTGTGTCAGAGGCCAGTCTCAGGAAAGAAAGAAAGAAGACTCAAAAAACTGACTAAAACTAAACTAGAGCCGTCTAAAGAGTAAGTCCCCCCTTTTTGCTTCTGTACGTCCCCTCTTAAAGAGCCAAAAGAAAGATGCCTAAAAGCTATCTCCGGTGGTCCCCACACATGTGGACAAAGCCTCCAAAATTACTTCTTGTTCCAAGTCTTTCTACGTTGCTTTCTTTGAAGAGCCCAATTGACTAAATGCCTTTCATTAGCTTGTGGTCTCCACCAATTCAAGGGCCCAAGGGTTGAAGCCCTTAGAAGTCCCCATTTTCCCATAAAGTCTCTCCTTTTTGGTAATTTTCTACTTCATTCCTGAAATTAAATCCAGATACCAAATATAAGTAGATATCAACAATTA
Source organism: Coffea eugenioides (assembly GCF_003713205.1). NCBI lineage: Eukaryota > Viridiplantae > Streptophyta > Magnoliopsida > Gentianales > Rubiaceae > Coffea > Coffea eugenioides. The sequence continues at coordinate 9,055,435 of NC_040039.1, forward strand.
ACACAATATCTGGCAGGGATAAAAGGGAAAATTAATAATAAAATTACTAACAAATGATACCCTATCAGAATCCCCAAATCTGAACCACCAGCCTTTGGGCTGGTGGCCACCACCTAATTGAACCCTTGCCTCCCACAAAAAATGCCACATTTAAGTGGTTTGTTTCTAAAAAATTTAGGCGGGTATGTTATGCACCCGTTTGGTCTGGTGGTGATTCAGTCCCTTCCGAGTTACCCTTGAATCGAATGAAACCGGCACCAGAATGGTTTAGAATGATAAAAATCTCTACAGAAAAATCTAGCTGTGCCGATTTCATTTGGCTTTACCCAAGGGTCAACTCTTTATTCCCTCCGTCCCACTTAAAGTGTCATACTTTTCTTTTTTGGTTGTTCCAAAATTTTTGTCATGTTTGATATTTCTAACTACTTTATACTTTGAAATTTCCTTTATACCCTTCATTAATATTGCATAAAGATAAATATGATAGGAATGTTTTTTACTTTTTATTTTGACCATGATAGGGTGTTAATTGTTAGTAATTTTATTGTTAATTTTCCTCTTTGTCCTTGCCAAATATTGTTTTAATTGTTAACATATACTTATATTTGTTGTTTGACCCTAATTACAGGGAGGGGAGCAAACAAGTGCAAAAAAGGAGACTTTCTTGAGAAAAATGCTCCACACGCATGAAGCTTCTAAAAGATCCACAACCGGGCCCCACATTGTACCACAAACAGATTGCCTTTCCTTTTGCTAATTGGTAGTTGACTAGTAATAGGTAGTTTACTAGCACTAGAATTCCGAGACAGAAGAAACATTTGCGGGCCGGCTTTTGCTCTTGTTATCTTTTTTATTGTGGAGATTAGAGACAGTTTTAGGGCTCCCTTGGTTTTGGGGGCGTCCAATTCCTCTATTTATTTTTTTTCCTTTTTTCCGTCTCTTCTAGGAGGATGACAGGAACATAACTTGTTTTCGAGAATTACTTTTGCAATTTTGCATGGGATTTCCTCCATGAAGATGAACTAACTCCTTTTTCTAGTCAAGGGTTAATTTGAAAATGCGGTTCCATATATCTGTGAGATCGAATTATTTTACTTATTTCTTTTATTCATTGGTATTCGTACATTTTCTGGTTTAATTGCTTATGATTGTTTTGTTATTTGAATTTCAAGGGTCCGATATTCGATTAATTTAATAATCTACTGTCATATTAATTGATTGAATCCGTAATTGTTCTATTGATTAATACTAGTGGTGACTAGCGTGATTGGTTTCATGTTAGGGAAACATATGATCTAATTTAAACAAACCCTCATAGCGTGTTTGCTAGTTAGGGTTGGACTTTTCTAATTCTTAATGCAATCGAGGAATTAAATCCTACGGTTGTACCTAGGGGTTAAATTCTTGGTTAGAGAAATAGTTAACGGTCGTACCTTGACTATCAAAAAAGTAAGGAAAGTTTGGTTGTTTATCGCGTGTATGACAGCTATAACCAATCTAGTAATGAGTAATTGAATAATCTTTGCATCGATGATCAGTTGAATGAACCATATCTGAAAAGTTGCACCTTTGACTAGAATCATATTGGCTATTGATTAATCCTTGTTTAATTCTATTAGTAGTTTCATTAGTTAGTTAATTAGTTATTTTATATTCTTCAAAAATCCCTCATACTTTGGATTCTGGAAAAAACGAATTATTTCCATTCCTTGTGGATTCGACCCTACTCACCGCTATATACAAAATTTGTAATTTTCTTGAGTAGGTAATTATTATTGCACAGGCTCGACACCTATCAGACCATCACATAATTAAGGGCAAAAGTGAAACAAAAGAAAAAACCTTTTTATGGAGGGTACTATATATAAAAAGCATATATCCTCAAATATGACTAAATATCTGGGATGGAGGGAGTATTATTTTGCCTCATGAATAATAGCCAACTCTTTATTATTTTGCCTGAAATTAAAAATAAGGGAAATAGTGGACAAAATTTTTTTTTTTCTTTAAAGCTGAAGGGTAGCACTGCATTGTCGACAACGAAACATAGTTTAGTTGATAAAATGCTTCACCTTGAGTCACATGCACTATCCTGTCAATCTCTCATCGATCCCTTATATAAAGGGCATTTGGAGGCCTATGTAAGTGGTGGGCTGAGTGGTTCAAAACCTCTACAATTGGATCCGGTTCTAGAGAATTAACGCGTGCCCATATTTTTCTTAAGGAGAATTATATACCGGTCATAGACATCCTTCTTAAAGGAACCACACTCCCATATTTCATTATTCACCGCAATTCTCCTCCTTGAAGAAGTAAAATTGTTTCTGGAAACTTTTGCACTTTCAAAAGTTGGACATCTTGGGGTTAAAAAATATGACAGAGCAATATACATGTTGAACAAATGCTGCGATAGAACTACTCTAATCTGATGAAGCCACGCAAGGACTTTCGCTATCACAATTGCAAACGTTTTTAGATCATGCTATGCCCTTAACCGTTTTGAGCAGAAAAAAGATGATCATATATAGGTTTCCATATGACATGTATTTGTAGATCAAAGGTCTGCTGTTAATCTTCTAGCTGAATCGTGTTAGATTGCTGCGGTCTCACTCTTCCAAGAGCCATGAGATGAGACATAAATTGATCAATCCAAGTAGTGTGATTTATGGAGTTTCTACCTCCTAGAAAAACAAAAGCTCGGAGAGCTACAGGTTTCTTGACGGTAAAAAGCCAAACCATTTTGAAGTTTTCCAATGTACATTGTCCCCGTTTTCTAAGTCCCAATTCAGCAGATTGAATGAAACAAGTCTGAAAGAATTAGCACACAACAGTCGCTAAAATAATCAACACAAAATCCATGCACAAATTTGCTTCTTCAGCTGTCTTTTTCTTCACACTAACAGCAAATTGTTTGCTCATCAGGCATAGCTGTTAAACCATCATGCTGCATTGCTGACCAGTAACTTGATAACATGGCGCAGTGTGGAAAGAGCTCACTGATTGTTCTCACCATCTTGCAAATTTCAGTTTCATAGGAACAGCTGTTATTAATCTTGTTGTGGATCAACTGGTGGTCATGTAAGACACAATTAACTCAAGCGGAGAACCAAACCTCATCTTCTGCAGAGCTAGCAACTTGAGTTGAGGGCGAGGAGGAGCCTAAATCGTGCAAAAGCTTTAAACGACTATAACTTTCAGTTCCGGAGGAACTTATCGGCTTATGATATAGCCTTAGGTTCATCTATGAGAGCCCAGTTTCGGGGTCGAATTCCACAATTTTTCGAACCCCATTTCCTGTTTGTTTGGTAGTTTCCTTGTTTTAAGCCTGATGTTGGCAACTCTTGAAATGGTGGAATTAGATGGATCTGGCTAATCACGTTATAAAATGTATACACTAACACAATAAATAAAATATAGACAAGCACCTGTTGTTGGTTCTGATTGCATTCTTTTCGAGGCCATATCCAAGTATGTAATCAAGCTTATTGTAGTGGGAACAAACACGGTTAAGAAAACTTAGATGGGATTGAAAATGTTTGCTTTGCTTTCTAGAGTGTGAATTAGCACTTTAAAGTATCCGAATCATACTGTGTAAGCCTGTAAATAGATTGAAGGTGATCCTTGTAGAATAAAGCTACTACAAATTCATCACTCACATAGCAGATGATGAGTACTACACAAAAAAGTCCTATTAGTTTCCAGATTGACCTCAACTTGCTAAGTGACAATAAAGTTTTTAGATTTCAATTCGGTTTCTCAGGCATAAAGCTGAGGAGCATAATTGACCTCAACTTTGGATTCTTAACTGCTAACTTATTGACTTTGATATGTAAATTATTCAAAACTCTCCACCACTAAAAGTATCAACTTAGTTAAACCGTCATCATATAGCATTGTAATTGCATGCATGGAATATTGCCATCTATTTAGTATAGGTTTTTTTTTTTAGCTTAGTACAGCTTGAGAACAAGTGAGGATTTAAAATTATTTGAATCTCAATTTTTTTACTCATTTTATTATTTGTCTAGGTTAATTTTGTTCGAATTTTACTACTCTTACATCCGTTATAAATTGTTGTACTGTTAACAATGGAGGAAATTGTTTAAATAATATTATTGTTTAAATGCCATTTCAGTATAAATTAATTAGCAATTCTTAAGTAAGTACTAGTTTTTGTGATTTGGAGTTGTGTATTGTCTCAGATTTGTTCGTTATCCTCTAGTAAACATTTATAACTCTAGCCAATTATGTCTGTGTGTTTATATTTATATATACACATTAAGTTTTAAGACTTTGTAACTAAAAGTGCAGTGGTCTCCACAAAAATAATGCAAAATGATCATTTACTATGCCCCCAAGAGAGGGGGGGGGGGTAATCAGTGACGGAGCCAGGATTTTTTCCTTGGGAGGGCCAAAATTTTTTGGAACAAAATTACCTTAATATGTTATGTTCAACATAATTTTCATTTATTTAAATGTATGACATCTTAAAATATCAAATATTAATTTTAATTATAAAGGTATGTCTATTTCATAAATATGTAACGTAGTCATAACTAAAATTAAGACAAGAAATAACCTTTGATTAAATATCTTGTAACATCACAAACCACCTAGGTTGCACATTATGAGAAGATGCTCCAATATGTCACTTGTGCAAAAACAAAAATATAACTATGCAATATAAATATAATTATTTTCAATTAATAAAAGATAAAAGTTATGTTAGCATACCTTGAATTTCAACCTCTTTTCTTAAAGTAAACTGAGCTTTACGTTCTTTTATAAAACTAAATTCATCTATAATTGAATCAGTACTAAATTTTTGAACAACTTCCTTTTTTTTATGTAAATTGTTAGACAATCATTCAAGAAATTATCTTTTATCTTTATTTTGATTATATTCATAATTGAAAATGCCCGTTCTATAGTTTCAGTTGACATAAGAAAAATGATCACAAATATAATCAATCTGTCAACAACAGGATAGATCACTTAATTTCTTGTCTTCACCAAGCATTCAAGTAATTATTTGTATATTTGTATATGGGGTCAACAAGAGTATAGATCACTAATTTTAAGTTTTTTATCAATTAGGTTAAGTTGTATATTTGTATATGGACCAATAAAGTAATTATTTTTGTTTTAGCCCATTGATAATTATGAATTGAGCCTTTTATTATAATATATCAAATTGGGTCAATTTACTATGGATTATCAAATTATATGTTTAATTTTTTGAATGTTAAATAATTAGCACAATAAAAAATAAATAACTTTTTTTGAAGAAAAAATTAAATCGAAGGTGGCTAATTCATACACACACAGATATATATATATATATATATAAACTCTCATAATATAAACTAAAATTATAAAAAAACTTTGTCTTATACATATATTTACATATTATAAATTAAAATTTTCAAAACTTATGGGGTGCCATGGCCCCCCTCAACCCCCCTTGGCTCCCCTCAACCCCCCCTTGGCTCCGTCATTAGGGGTAATTTTGGTATTCAAGTTATTAGAGACCATAGGCTTTGGATCTTTATGTCATCTTTAACGAGAAAAAAAAAGGGTGTGGAGTACGTGAAGCTTTTCTGAAGTGCAAATATCATTTCCTTTTTTTCAAATTCACCTCAACTTAGTAATTAAGTGACAATGAAGTTTTTACATTTCAATACGGTTTCTTAAGCAATGCACTGAGTAACATAATTAATTGGGTATATGATGACAAGGAAGCAGAACATATTGCCCCCACGTAGATGATAATTTTTTTTTTCTACTGCAAGATTTAGAGGAAATAAAGTCTTCTATTAAACCGAAAGACTACTTGATTGTGTTTGGCTAAAAATATTTCGTAGCTAAATTAGATAGGAGATTACATAACTACACCTTAATTAGTTATATTTATCCCAAACTCTTTTCTTTATCACAACTAAACATTGTGGTAGTTGGTAGACCTTTCTTTTTGGCACTGCTGAGATGTGTTATTGGTAACTAGGATACATATGTCTGCTATTAATTGCATGAGACATTAATAAGTCTACAAATCATTCAAAGATGTTATCGATTGAAACAAGTGGATAAATTGAATAAGGAAAAGTAATTGACTTTAAAGGCTGAGTTAGACTTAGAGGGCTGCAGCCTGCAAGATTGGGCTCTGACTTGGATGATGTAAGCACAAAGGTAAGCATTTTCCTTTTTTTTTGGTTTCATTTCTCGTATACTCATAAAATTTTTCCAAACATTTGGATTTTATTCAATGGTGCATTACCTTTCCATAAACATCGGAGTTGCCAAAGATGACTGATGCATTTGTTAAATAGCATAATGGATGAGTTTGATTTTGATCACTCCTAAAGAAATTATGACAAACTTGCGAAATATAAAAATTCAAAGTGAAAAATGAAACAACGAGGACAACTGCAACATCAAATGTTAGAGAAGAGGCTAAATAGTTTGACAAACAATGAATAATTTCTTTTATATATATAGCAGCTAAACTAAATAGCGTACCAGCTTTTGTTGTAGATCCAAATTAACTTGCAACTACAGTTGAAGAAAACGCTATTGATTTCAGCTCATTGCAGTCAATACTTTGTTGTCCCTTTTCTTTTCTTTTTTTTTTTTTTTTTTTAATTCAGTTACCTTTTCTTTTTTAAAAAAA